>NW_026885994.1:0-69883 GCF_032173495.1 Musca vetustissima
ATATTTTTTCCCTGGCCTATATAAGGCGTGGATTTTTTAAAGAGTATTTTTTCCCTGGCCTATATAAGGCGTGGATTTTTTAAAGAATATTTTTTCCCTGGCCTATATAAGGCGTGGATTTTTATACCCTTCACCACTCTGTGGTACAGGGTATTATGTCTTTGTGCATATGTTTGTAACAGGCAAATGGAAACGAGATAGACACATGGTTCCTTTTGAGAATATGCATAGAATCACTTTCTGAGTCGATTTATGCATGTCCGTCCGTCCGTCCGTCTGTCTGTCGATGTAAAATTGTAAACAAAGTACAGGTCGCATTTATAATCCGAATTGGATGAAATTTAGCATAGGTCACTTATTTGGCCCAAGGACGAACCCTATTGAAATTGGGAAAAATCGGTTCAGATTTAGATATAGCTCCCATATATATATTTAACCGATTTAATGTAAACGGCCCCTATATATCTTTCGAATTGCACGAAATTTGGTACAGCCTAATCATTTAGGTCTAGAATGATGTCTGCCAAGTTTCGTAAAAATCGGTTCAGATTTAGATATAGCTCCCATATATACATTTAACCGATTTAATGTAAACGGTCCCTATATATCTTTCGATTTGCACGAAATTTGGTACAGCCTAATCGTTTAGGTCTAGAATGATGTCTGCCAAGTTTCGTAAAAATCGGTCCAGATTTACATATAGCTCCCATATATAGTTTCGTCCGATTTCATGTAAATCGTGCCCCAAAGTCCCTATATATCTTTTGATTTGCACGAAATTTGGCATAACGTACTGAATTCAGCCTAGAGTGATGTCTGCCAAGTTTCGAGAATTGGTCCATATTTAGATATAGCTCCCATATATAGTTTCGTCCGATTTCATGCAAATGGTGCCCCAAAGTCCCTATATATCTTTCGATTTGCACGAAAATTGGTACAGCCTAATCATTTAGGTCTAGAATGATGTCTGCCAAGTTTCGAGAAAATCGGTTAAGTTTTATATATAGCTCCCATATATAGGTTCGTCCGATTTAAGGTAAATTGGGCAACAAAGTCTCTCTACATCCTTCGATTTGCATGAAATTTGACATAGTGTACTGAATTAGGTGCAGAACGATGTGTGCCAAGTTTTGAGAAACTCGGTTCAGATTTAGATACAGCTCCCATGTATAGTTTCGTCCGATTTAAGGTAAATGAGGCTCCAAAGTCCCTCTATATCTTTCGATTTGCATGAAGTTTGGCACAGAGTACTGAATTAGGTCCACAACGATGTGTGCCACGTTTCGAGAAAATCGGTTCAGATTTAGATATAGCTCCCATATATAGGTTCGTCCGATTTAAGGTAAATGGGGCACCAAAGTCCCTATATATGATTCGATTTGCACGAAATTTGGCATAAAGTACTGAATTAGATCCAGAATGATGTGTGCTAAGTTTCGAGAAAATCGGTTCAGATTTAGATATAGCTCCCTTATATAGTTTCGTCCGATTTAAAGTAAATGGTGCACCAAAGTCCCTATATATCATTCGATTTGCTCGAAATTCGGCATAGAGTACTGAATTAGGTCCAGAATGATGTGTGCCAAGTTTCGTGAAAACCGTTTAAGATTTAGATATAGCTTCCATATATATTTTCGTCCGATTTTAGGTAAATAGTGCACCAAAGCCGATGCGTGTTGAATTTCATGAAAATCGGTTCGGATTTAGATATTTCTCCCACATATATTTTCGTCCGACTTAATTAAATGGTATACCAAAGTCATTATATATCATTCTTTATCAAAGTCCCTAAAATTTGGAAAGTTTTGGTGAAATCGGCTCAAATTTTGATAGAGCTACCATATATATTATCTCCCGATTTTTAATAAATGATGCACCAAGATCCTTAAATGTTTCTGATATGCATACTGAAATTAGTATAACATAACCTGGGACAAGTTCCGATGAAATCGGTTTAGATTTTGATATAGCTAATGTTGGAAAAATTTAGTATAGGTTGCAGAATGACATGTTTATGGATCCAATTTCATTTTACTTGTCCTTCAAAAATGCGACAACTCTTAGGATTCATCGGTTGAATATACCCAAAGTGGTGAAGGGTATCATATAGTCGGCCCCGTCCGACTTTACTACTTTCCTTACTGGTTTAAAGAATATTTTTTCCCTGGCCTATATAAGGCGTGGATTTTTTAAAGAATATTTTTTCCCTGGCCTATATAAGGCGTGGATTTTTTAAAGAATATTTTTTCCCTGGCCTATATAAGGCGTGGATTTTTTAAAGAATATTTTTTCCCTGGCCTATATAAGGCGTGGATTTTTTAAAGAATATTTTTTCCCTGGCCTATATAAGGCGTGGATTTTTTAAAGAATATTTTTTCCCTGGCATTCTGATTTATTGCTTGTTTGTTAGAATTTTTTGGTGCTGATAACGACCATGAAAGAAGATCTACATGTTTGTCTATGCAAATTTGTGTCATTTACACAAATAATTTTATTTTCTTTATGCAGTTTCCCATTTTTTTTCTTTCGCTGGAAAAAAATAAAGTTTTTTAATAAAATATATGTTTGTACGAATACGAAAGAGGGTCGCCGTCGATTTATTTCTCCCAAGCATTTCATTTGATTTTCTTCTGTTTTAGGGGGGTGAAGAGTGAAAAATTTGACATTTGTTTATGTCGCAAATTGCATTTTCGTAGAAATGAATTTGTTGTTGCTAGAACAGATGACTTTGATATGATTTTTGTTTTTAAATTCAATGTATGTGTATGCCATATGAAAATATTATTTAAAAAAATATTGCCGGCTTATATAGGCCATGGAAAAAAATTATTTAAAAAATCTACGCCTTAATGGGCCTTAGAAAAATTTTTTTAACAAATCTACGCCTTAATGGGCTTTAGAAAAAAATTATTTAAAAAATCTACGCCTTAATGGGCCTTAGAAAAAAATTATTTAAAAAATCTACGCCTTATATAGGTCCTTGAAAACATATTTTTAAAAAATTCCACGCCTTCTCTCATTTTTGTAATCCTTGAAAAAATTGGTCCTCATTGGTCCTTGCTGCTTTAAAATTGATGCAAAATACCATATTTGTTTACATTCATAAAAATTGTAATTTTTCCAAAATAATTACACATTTGACTTAATTGAATTTCCTTTTTTTCTCATCATTAGCCAATGAGATGCAATAATCCAAAAATGAAAGCGAAAAAAATGAAATTATAATTGAATTTAATTCAGATCATATTTGTTGCAAACACGTGACGACACCACCTTATGGTATATAACCTCTTGGAACGTCAAGGTTCAACTTTGTTTGTTTGTCACAAACAAACAAAAGTGTACATATCCAGGCCTTTCGGCTGGCGCTAAAATTAAAAATGTATTTATTCCGTTTCCAAAAAAAGTCAAAGTGAAATGGAAATTTCCAAAAATTTATTTACCTCTTAACCATAATTAACTCATTTATTTTAATGGCATTATTCAAATGAATTTTTTTTTCGCTTTGTGGTCCCAAAATGTGGTGGTTTTAATTCGAAGGCTGGGAGGTATGCAGGCTTGGTTGTGTGTATGCCCACCCATACACACACACATTGGTGTTTACCATATGTCACATTTTAGATGTTCTGTGTGTATGTTCCATGTGTGTGTGTGAGTGCGTTTGATATAAGGATACCCATGTCTTAACAGAAATATGCCTGCGCATATTTGTGGCGGATTAGCGACAAATTTGTTAACATTCCACGAAATGAAACTTTCTTTAAGGTGTTTTTGTTGTCGTCATTGTTTAGTTCGAAGGAAACGCGCATATTAAAATACTTGTGTTCTAATTTGGCATTTATCCGTTATGACCTGAAGTGTATATGGTCCCGAGGATGTCATATTAATTAAGTTATATTTACAAAAACAACAAAAATAAATATTTTTAAATGACTTACCTGAAACTTGAGTTTCTAGAGAATGGTTGACTATAAAAAATATTTTTTACTAAAACTACCACAAGGTAGTTGAAAAATATTTTGAAAAAATCCACGCGTTGTTGTGATCCTTGAGGCCTATATAAGGCGTGGATTTTTTAAATAATTTTTTCTGAGGCCTATATAAGGCTTGGATTTTTTAAATAATTTTTTCTGAGGCCTATATAAGGCGTGGATTTTTTAAATAATTTTTTCTGAGGCCTATATAAGGCGTGGATTTTTTTAAATAATTTTTTCTAAGGCCTATATAAGGCGTGGATTTTTTAAAATAAATCTTCTGAGGCCCATATAAGGCGTGGATTTTTTAAATAATTTTTTCTGAGGCCTATATTAACCAAATCCTCGCCTTATATAGGCCCTATATAGTTGAGAAAATTAAAAAAAAAAAAAAATATTTAAAAAATACAAGCCTTTTTGTGAAAATTTTGTGATAAATTATCCTTAATATTTCTTTTATATTCACGCAATTGAATGTCTTCAAAATAAGAAATACATATATATATATATATATATATATATATATTAATCTATGTTTTCTGATTTTAAATTCTTTTACCCTACACAACTATGTTGTCAGGGTATTAAAGCTTTGTGCAGCCTCAAGAGTTTGTAACGCCGCGAAATATCGGTCCTAGACCCACCTTTAAGTATACCGATCGTCATATATCGACTAGCCGAGTCGATCTAGACATGTGTGTCCGCCCGTCCTTCTGTTCGTCTGTCCATTATAATTTGTAAACACGATACAGGTCACAGTTATGGACCAATCTTCACGAAATTTTGCATGTAGGATGGGTTCTGACCAATGAAGACCCCTATTGTTTTTGGAAAAGATTGGTTAATATTTAGGGGATGAAATGGACCAAAAACTTTATTTTTGTCTGCAGAGGCCGCAATTATGGGCCAGGGTCAAATGGACCCTGACTTTTGTGTGAAAACTTACAAAATTTGTATTCTATGGCGTATTTATTTGCCCCTAAAGGACATAGACCGGAGAAGTTGATAGTATGCCCAAGAGGAGTGGTTGACCTTTAAATTGATACCATTTATATTGTCGTATGTACTCGGATGTGGGAGTTACACTTAAATATTTACAGGTGCTTATGTACTCAGATATTACTTAGTAATCCATTACCTCACTAGAGGGCTGAAATATAGCGCTGATCGCTTCGAAATTTTTCATGAGGTTCCCCTTATGGTCAAGGATAACGCCTATAATATTCGTTGGCGATCAGATTATAATTATGGGATGAAGTGGACGGAATACTTATTTTTTTCGAGTAAATGCCAATAATAAGCCGAACATCACAACGCAACCCACGGTGAAGGGAATCTGGACAATTAATTAGGAGGGCAGTACTGAATATGAATAGTAATATTGGGAAAATATGTCAGTATATCTTTCGATTTGCACGAAATTTGGCATATCGTACTAAATTAAGTCTAGAGTGATGTGTGTTAAATTTCGTGCAAATCGGATCAGATTTAGATATAGCTCCCATATATATTTTCGTCCGATTTTCGGTAAATATTGCACCACAGTCCCTTTATATGCTTCGATTTGCACGAAATTTGGCACAGCGTACTGAATTAAGCCTAAAACGATGTGTCTTAAGTTTCGTGAAAATCGGTCGAGATTTCGATATAGCTCCCATATATATTTTCGTCCGATTTTATGTAAATGGTGCACAAAAATCTCTATATATCCTTCGATTCGCACGAAATTTGGCATAGCGTACTGAATCGAGTCTAGAATGATGTGTGTTAAGTTTCGTGAAAAACGGTTTAGATTCCGATATAGGTCCCACATATACATATATATATTCGTCCGATTTTACATAAATGCTGCACCAAACTCCTTATGTTTGTCCGATTAACACGAAATTTTGCACAACGTATCAAATTGATGCAGATTCTGCCATAGCTTTTATATGAATTTCGAACGGGTGTCTGCTTGAAATTAAATTTTTAACAATGCGGTGACCGAATAGAGTGTTTCATTTTTGCAATAAATCGTTTTCCATAAATTTGTCCCATAATACGCAGTCGACTCTAAATCTGTGCGAATGAAAAAATTATCCTAGGGAGAGAACATTGACCTGCAATTGTAAGGATACATATGTACAACATACCCCAAGTGGTGAAGGGTATCATATTGTCGGCCCAGTCCGACTTTACTACTTTCCTTACTGGTTTTTATTTAAATTCTCTTTTAACCTGTTTGTCAAGAATTTCTCTTCGTATTCTAACGTTGTTCCGTACATCAACGTCAGTATGTCATAAAATATGATTCGTAGCTGGCATTTTGACCACAGTAACAAATGACAAAAATGAAAAAAATGAAAAAAAAAACAAAAACAAAATGGATTGTTTCTTATTGTACAAAAAAATATATAGAAAAACAATTTTGAAAGTTGCAGCTGCAAAAATCTGTCACTTTTAAGGTTAGCTGCAGCTGAGGGTTGGCCAGAGAAGGAAAAGAATTGGAATTCCTTTCTTCGGAAAGTTGTCATGGCAATGTGATTTGCAATGTCTAAGCAGGGAGGGTGGCTGTCAAAGAAGTAGTATTGCTTTGCCCGAACTGACTGTCTATCTGTCTTCCTGGATCCTTTTTGAGGCAACTTTTAATTGTTTTAAAATATCTTTGGTTGTCTTCGTTTTTTTGTCTTTTTTCAAAGTTCGCCTTTGATTGTCTAACTGCCAGCCAGTAACGACCACAAAATCTATTTTCATTTATTTTTATTTTTTTTTTCTTTGGTCTTACTCCTTTTCTTTTGGGACCGACCAACAATGTTAGATATTTTTTTTTATTATTTCATCTTTGGCAAATTTCTTGCTTCTAATCTTCTTAGAACAAGACAACACAAAAATACATACAATTTCATTACAATTTATTACTTTTTCGAAGTTGAGGCTTAGCAAAAACTAGAAAAAGGGAAGACGAAGGGGAAAGAAGGAAACGTATGCATCCACATTGTCTAGTTAGAATATTTGTCCAGTTGGGTGTCTGCCCGTTCTCCGAGCCAAGTCTCGCATTGAGGCAATAACAAATTCTCATTCATGATACCCTGATGATATAAAATAATGCATTGCAATATTATTTTTATGATATTTATCTTAAATTAGGAATTTTCAAGTTGTAGTCATTTCATTGTGTCTGTGTGTGTGTGTAATAAAATATCCATTGTATTGTCCGTGTGTATGTGTGCAAGCGATTGTTTCACATCCAATTGTTATGCGTATCGTTTAGTTGTATTTAAAGTTTATAATTGAGTTTTATTATAGTTTTTCAAATAAGTACGATTTTTTTGTTGTTGTTGTACGAAAAAAAATAAAAACTTTCTTGGTAATTTATATTCTATATACTGAGACATATCTCTATGTCTGTGTGTGTGTGAAATTTGATTGTAATTACTGTTGTTTTAAGTTATGGTCCTTTCAAATGTCGACAAATGGATTGTTGTGTGGCTGGATGTGAATAGTTTTTTTGGGATTTTTGTTCCTTTTTTTGGAAATTTATGTGATTTATATTGGATTATTATTTAAATTGAAAACTTACTGAATTGTTGTTCCCAGAGAGAGAGAGAGAGAGTATTGTTTAAATTGAAAACTTATTCACGTGGAGTATCATTTGGAATTGTTGGGAGAAATAATAAATAAATAAAACAAGTGAGCGGAGCAGTATAGTCGGACGGGTCCGACCATATGATACCCTACACAATTTCCACGAAAATCTAACATTGTGTGGTTCTATATTCCGATCTTGGGCAATATTTGCACTCTGTTGACCTTCACCGTAGGTTGTGTTGTTATTCGGCTTTCAATTGTAGCCTATAGATCGACTCGAAAAAAAAACAAAAAAATTAAGTTCTCGGTCCACTTTATTCCAATATTCTTATCTGGGGATCACCGAAAAATATAGGCATGTCCTTGACCATACCTGCTTCTTAATGGAAAATTTCAAAGCGATCAGCGCTATAGGGTGGTAATGGGTTACTATATAATAGTTGAATACCTGTAAATATTTAAGTGTAACTCCCACATCCGAGTACATACGATAATTGGGATCAATTTGAAGCTCAACAACTCCTCTTGGATATACTATCAACTTCTCGGGTCTAGATCCTCCAGGGGCAAATATATACGCCATAGAATACATATTTTGTAATTTTTCACACAAAAGTCAGGGTCCATTTGACCCGCTAAATATTGACCGATATTTTTGAAAACAGGCATGCTTATTCTTTGGACCGATCGCCTTCTCTATGTAAAATTTCACGATGTTCGGACGATCATTACGGTCTCGAGAGCGACCAGAAAAACCGACAAAAATTAAGTATTTGGTCCATTTCATCCCCTAAATATTAACCGATCTTTTCCAAAAGCAATAGGGGTCTTCATTGGCCAGAACCCATCCTACATGCAAAATTTATTTCGTGGCGTTACAAACTCTTGGGGCTGCACAAAACTATAATACCCTGACAACATAGTTGTGTAGGGTATAAAAATCCCAAAGATCGGTTAATATTTAGGGAATGAAATGGACCAAATACTAAATTTTTGTCCGTTTTCTGGTCGCTCCAGAGGCCGCAATTGTGGCCCGAACATCGTGAAATTTTACATGGAGAAGGGGATTGGGTCAAAGAATAAGCATGCCTGTTTTGATAAAGATCGGCAAATATTTAGCGGGTCAAATGGACCCAGACTTTTGTGTGAAAAATGACAAAAATTGTATTCTATAGCTTATATATTTACTTCTGAAGGACATAGACCCGAGAGGTTGATATTATATCCGAGAGGAGTGGTTGACCTTTAAATCTTATACCAATTATATTGTGGTATGTACTCGGATGTGGGAGTTACACTTTAATATTTACAGGTGCCTAAATATTATTACTAATATTCAATGACAAAATTTGTATTCTATAGCGTATATATTTACCATTGAAGGACATAGACCCGAGAAATTGATAGTATATCCAAGAGGAGTGGTTGACCTTTAAATTGATACCAATTATATTGTCGTAGGTACTCGGATGCGGGAGTTACATTTAAATATTTACAGATGCTTACGTATTCATATATAATTTAGTAACCTATTATCACACTGGAGGTCGGAAATGTAGCGCTGATCGCTTTGAAATGTTCCATGAGGTTCCAGTTATGGGCCAGGACAACACCTAAAATGTTAGGTGATGATCAGAGAATATTTTTCGGATGAAATGGACCGAAAATGCAATTATTTGTACTTTTCGATTCGAAAGGCGAACATCACAACACAACCCACGGTGAAGGGAATCTGGACAAGTAATTAGAGGTGCTGTACTGATTATTAGTAACATTTTCTGACCTCTAGCCAGTCAAAGTGTGCAAATATCGCGAAATATTGCCCAATCTCAGAATATAGAACCACAGAAAGTTCGATTTTCATGGAAGTTGTGTACGTTATCGTATGGTCGGCCCCGTCCGACTATACTGCTACGCTCACTGTTTTTTTTTTTGTGTTTTTTCGAGTCGATCTATAGGCCAGAACCTGAACATCACAACACAACCCACGTTGTAGGGAATCTGGACAAGTAGTTAGAAGAGCTTTAGTGAATATTAGTAATATTTGTCCTCTTGGCCACTAGTATGTCAAGGGGGTGCAAATATCGCGAAATATTACCATACCTCAGAATGAAGTGCCGCAGAAAGTTAGATTTTCGTGGAAGTTGTGTAGGGTATCATATGGTCGGCCCCGTCCGACTATACTGCTCCGCTCACTGGTTTTTAACTTGGGTTTCGGTAAAAAATCGCCGATTTTCCAAAAATATTTTTTTCAAAGGTCCACCATTTAGTTGATTTTAGAGCGAAGTCAAAAATCCAGTGAGGAGTTATCATGCCCTCCATCAACAATAATGACTTCTTTTTAATTACAAAAAACAACAACAAAACATTTTCAAAGGACCAACAAAATGAAATTGGATCCATAAACATGTCATTCTGCAACTGATACTAAATTTTTCATTTGGTCAGATATCGAAGCTATATCAAAATCTGAACCGATTTCAGGAAACTTAACACGCATCATTCTAGACCTAATACATCAAGCTGTGCAAAATTTCGTGCAAATCGAAAGTTATCAAGGGAATTTGGTGCACCATTGACATTAAGTCGGACAAAAATATATATGGGAGCTATATCGAAATTTGAACCGATTTTTTGGAAACTTAAAAAAGGACTTATAAAAGGACTTTGGTGCACCATTTACCTAAAATCGGGCGAAACTATATATGGGAGCTATATCTAAATTTGAACAGATTTTTCCCAATTTCAATAGGGTTCGTCCTTGGGCCAAATAAATGAGCTGTGCCAAATTTCATCCAAATCGGATCATAAATGCGAACTGTACTTCGTGCACAAAAATACATTGACGGAGGGACAGACAGACGGACGGACAGACGGACATGCGTAAATCGACTCAGAAAGTGATTCTATGAATATTCTCAAAAGGAACCATGTGTCTATCTCGTTTCCTTCTGCCTGTTACAAACATTTGCACCATAGTGTGGTGAAGGGTATACAAATCCATGCCTTATATAGGTCTTCAAAAAAATTATTTAGAAAATCCATGTCTTAAAAGGTGTAGGAAAAGATTTTTTTCAAAAATCCACGCCTTATATAGGGCACGGAAAAAATATTTAAAAAATCCACGCCTTATATAGGGCACGGAAAAAAATATTTAAAAAAATCCACGCCTTATATATGTTATTTTCATTTTGAAAAACTAAAAAAAAAAAATGTGAAAAATGTATTGAAAATTTTTTATGGAGAGATATTATGCGTATTGTTATTTTCATATATATAAAAATATAATATAATAAAATTAAACAAAAAAATGTGCAGAAAAGTGAAAAAAAATTGTGAAGTGCCAAAGGTAGTTCACATATATTTTTTGACATTTTTTCTGCCAATAAATGAGTGTTGTCATGTATTCTAAAAATAACATACATATATTTGTGGGAATTTTAATAAAATTAAAAAAAAAATAAATTAAATTTTATATTACAAATTAGAAAAAAAATATGTTATCAAAATTCCCATAGATATATAAAATAATTAAAATATTATACTAAACCTATGTATTTAAAATAAATCCGTATATATATTTATTAAATAAATAATCTTAATTTAAAATAAAAAAAATAATATAACTAATTTAAACCAAATCTAAATACAATGTTTTGCTAAATAAATATTTGTTGTTATGCTCTCTGTTTCGTTTTTTCTTTTTCAAAAAAAAAAAAAAAATAATAAAAAAATAATAAATTTTTTGTTTACTCAATGGGATTTTTAAATGTAATTTATTTGGATTTTACATTTTTTTTGTGTTAATTTTTTTATTTATTTTATTATTTTTTTTTATTTTCTTTTTTTTACATATCCCTACGACAAACACAACAAATATTCCCCACACTGCCACCATTATCACAAACGAAAATTTTTGATTTTGGCAATTTGTTTTATTTTTGTGAAAATTTATGTAAATCACTTACACACTCACCCGCCGCTCAATCACAATGCCAACCATCCACACACATACAAATCAAAATTGTAGGACGAGAAAAATCAACTGCTTATAACAAATCTTTGGCTTTCGTTGGTAAGTTCTCCCACCTTAAAAAATTCAAAAAAAAAAAATGCTTAGCTTTATAAAAAAGAAGGCAATTTCACAATCATTTTTTTTCAAGACAGCCTATCTCATTTGTTTAAGTAATTCCATTGCTTGTATAATACAAAATTCTACTACTACTAATTCATTATTATTATTTTCATAGTATTGCGCACACAACTTCTAATCTTCTCTGCTCTTCGTAGATTTTTTTTATTATTGCTTATAGATCTATCGCTCTAAGCATTCATATATATATATATATATCCATAAATGTAGATTTTTTAAATGATTTTTTAAATAAATATTTTTTTCGAGGTGTATCTATAGAAGGCGTAGATTTTTTAAATAATTATTTTCGAGGTTTATAGAAGGCGTAGATTTTTTAAAAAAAAATGTTTCGAGGTTTATAGAAGGCGTAGATTTTTTAAATAATTTTTTTCGAGGTTTATAGAAGGCGTAGATTTTTTAAATAATTTTTTTCGAGGTTTATAGAAGGCGTAGATTTTTTAAATAATTTTTTTCGAGGTTTATAGAAGGCGTAGATTTTTTAAATAATTTTTTTCGAGGTTTATAGAAGGCGTAGATTTTTTAAATAATTTTTTTAGATTTTTTAAATAATTTTTTTATAGAAGGCGTAGATTTTTTAAATAATTTTTTTCGAGGTTTATAGAAGGCGTGGATTTTTTAAATATTTTTTTTTTTCGACGTTTATAGAATGCGTAGATTTTTTAAATAATTTTTTTCGAGGTTTATAGTAGGCGTAGATTTTTTAAATAATTTTTTTTTTCGAGGTTTATACAAGGCGTAGATTTTTTAAATAATTTTTTTTCGAGGTTTATAGAAGGCGTAGATTTTTTAAAAAAAATTTTTCGAGGTTTATAGAAGGCGTAGATTTTTTAAATATTTTTTTTTTCGAGGTTTATAGAAGGCGTAGATTTTTTAAATAATTTTTTTCGAGGTTTATAGAAGGCGTAGATTTTTTAAATAATTTTTTTCGAGGTTTATAGAAGGCGTAGATTTTTTAAATAATTTTTTTCGAGGTTTATAGAAGGCGTAGATTTTTTAAATAATTTTTTTCGAGGTTTATAGAAGGCGTAGATTTTTTAAATAATTTTTTTCGAGGTTTATAGAAGGCGTAGATTTTTTAAATAATTTTTTTCGAGGTTTATAGAAGGCGTAGATTTTTTAAATAATTTTTTTCGAGGTTTATAGAAGGCGTAGATTTTTTAAATAATTTTTTTCGAGGTTTATAGAAGGCGTAGATTTTTTAAATAATTTTTTTCGAGGTTTATAGAAGGCGTAGATTTTTTAAATAATTTTTTTCGAGTTTTTATAGAAGGCGTAGATTTTTTAAATAATTTTTTTCGAGGTTTATAGAAGGCGTAGATTTTTTAAATAATTTTTTTCGAGGTTTATAGAAGGCGTAGATTTTTTAAATAATTTTTTTCGAGGTTTATGGAAGGCGTAGATTTTTTAAATAATTTTTTTCGAGGTTTATAGAAGGTGTAGATTTATTAAATAATTTTTTTCCGAGGCGTAGATTTTTAAATAATTTTTTTTCGAGGTTTATAGAAGGCGTAGATTAGGAAAAATCAGTTCAGTTTTAGATATAGCTTCCATATATATTTTCGTCCGATTCAATGTAAATGGTGTACCAAAGTCCCTATATATCTTACGATTTGCACGAAATTTCGCATACCCTTGAATGTGCAGGTCGAAGGGTCCATAATTCCGACCACAAATTACCTCAAGGTTCTAGGGGTCACATTCGATAGGCCCCACAAGTCGTCCGTGCATGCCACAGCTCTTTTGCGATAAGGTCAGGAGCAGGAACAAGGTTCTCACGTCACTAGCCGGCAGTACATGGGGAGCTGATGAAAAACATTGTTGACAACCTACAAAGCAATAGGCCGGTCTGTGGTAGGCCGTAAGTGCTACGCAATGTAAAAATATTCAATCCTGCCAAATTGCCACCCTGAGTACTGCAACAGGGTGTCTCCTCATGACTCCGATAGACCACTTACATGAGGAGATCCGATTTGCATGATATTTGGCATAGGTCACTTATTCGGCCCAAGGACGAACCCTACTGAAATTGGGAAAATCGATTCAGTTTTAGATATAGTTCCCATATATATTTTCGTCCGATTTAATATAAATGGTGTACCAAAGTCCCCACATATCTTTCGATTTCCACGAAAGTTGGCATAGCGCAATGAATTAAGTCTAGAATGATATGTGTTAAGTTTCCTGAAAATCGGTCAGGATTTAGGTATAGCTCCCATATATATTTTTTCGTACGATTTAATGTAAATGGTGTACCAAAGTCCCTATGTGTCATTCGATTTGCACTAAATTTGGCATAGCGCAATGATGTAGATATAGAATGATGTGCTTTAAGTTTCCTGAAAGTCGGTCCGGATTTAGATATAGCATCCATATATATTTTCGTCCGATTTGATGTAAATGGTGTATCAGATTCCCTATATATCTGTCGATTTGCACGAAATTTGGCATAGCACAATGAATTAGGTCTAGAATTATGTGTGTTAAGTTTCCTGAAAATCGGCCCAGTTTTAGATATATCTCCCATATATATTTGCGTCCGATTTAATATAAATTATGTACCAAAGCTCCTATATATCTTTCGATTTGCACGAAATGTGGCATAGCGTAAGGAATTAAATCTAGAATAATGTGTGTTAAGTTTCCTGAAAATCGGTCCAGTTTTAGATATAGCTCCCATATATATTTTTGTCCGATTTAACGTAAATGGTGTACCAGAGTCCCTATGTATCTTTAGATTTGCACGAAATTTGGCATATCGCAATAAATTAGTTCTAGAATGATGTGTGTTAAGTTTCATCTGTTGAATATACCCAAAGTCGTGAAGGGTATCACATAGTCGGCCCCGTTCGACTTTACTACTTTCCTTAGTGCTTTAAATAATTTTTTTGAGGTTTAGATAAGGTGTAGATTTTGTAAATAATTTTTTCTAGGGTCTATCATAGCCTTTAATTTTACAAAAAAAAAATTGAATCACTTTATCCTGAGTTGTGTGCTTTTAGAATAGAATTCCTTTTGCAAAAACACATTTTTAAATCCTTAAGATCCTAGTTTGAAAACTATACAAAAATATTACCTTCAATATATAACTCCTTTTTATACTATCCTAACTTTGCTTACAAAAAAAAAATTGTATATTTAATCTTAGTTATTTCTTTTTCAATATCTTCCTTTTTTTAATTTATTTAAATAAAATATAAAAAAAAAATTTCACTAAATAAAAAATAATTAAAAATAAATTACTATATGTATTAAAATGGTATATGTTTGGGTGTTGAACCATAAAATCTAAATGCATGGTTGTTTATTTTTGTGTAAATATGTATGTATAGAGATATTTTTGATTAGAGTATGTGTGTATTGTTTGTAATAAAACTAATTTAAAATAATACTTCTTTTTGTATACAACAACAAAAAACTAAAACACTATACAAAATTACGACAAGCTCTTTGGAGCCAGATTTTCAAAAATAAAACTTAAATAAAAGTATATATATATATTTCTAATTATTTTTTGTTATATTTAAAATAAGAAGTATGAAGTGAGTACTATCAAATTCCCTGTTTGTTGAAAAAATATATTTTTTAGGTTTAAATAAATTGAGATCTCAATACTATTGGTTTGCTGAAACTATCCCTTAAACTATCCAATTTATTGCTTCAATGAACCACAATATAATTGCCTTTATTATTTATAAGTCCCAATAAATATTTTTGCAAAAAAAAAAAAAAAAATAAATAAAAAAATGCAATTATATAAATTAATAATATATTTTCAGTGGGGTAAAATAAACAAAACCCACCACTTAGCCACCGCTGTCAACACTCCTGACATTAGCTCATAAATAATATGATTGATATTTGGCCCTCAACAACTGCGGAATTAATAATGATGGAGATTTTTTGTGGAAAAAGTGTTTATGCCAATAAATAAAAAATATAACTGTGATTTTTATTATTTAAAATTATCGAAAAAAAAATCTTGTCATTACTTGACTGAATTGATAGATTAAAAGATAAATAATAGCTGGCAGGTCGGTATGGCCATTTGACAATTAAAAAAATTATTGAGAAGGGATAATCATTTATTTTTTAAATATTTTTTTTTCAAGGCATATATAAAGCGTAGATTTGTTAGATAATTTTTTTTCGACGTTTATAGAAGGCGTAGCTTTTTATAGCCTTCACCACACTGTGGTACAGGGTATTATGTCTTTGTACATATGTTTGTAACAGGCAAAATGGAACGATATATAAACATGGTTCCTTTTGATATCGATTTATGTATGTCCGTCCGTCTGTCTGTCCATGTTAAATTATAAACAAAGTACAGGTCGCATTTATGATTCGAATCAGATGAAAGTTGACATAGCTCATTTATTTTGCCCTAGGACGAACCCTATTGAAATTGGGAAAAATCGGTTTAGATTTAGATATAGCTTCCATATATAATTTTGTCCGATTTGAGGTAAATGGTGCACCAAAGTCCCTAAATATCTTTGGATTTGCACGAAATTTCGCACAACAACAATTTGTATTAAATTTCATCAAAATCAGTTCAGATTTAGATATAGCTCCCATATATATTTTCGTTCGATTTTATGTAAATGGTGCATCAAAGTCTCTATATATCTTTCGATTAGCACGAAATTTGGCATAGCGTACTGAATTTAGTTTAGAATGATGTGTGGTAAGTTTCGTGAAAATCGGTTCAGATTTAGATATAGCTTCCATATATATTTTTGTCCGATTTGAGGTAAATGGTGCATAAAAGTCCCTAAATATCTTTCGATTTGCACGAAATTTCGCACAGCATATTCAATTGAGTCTACAACAATATGCGTTAAATTTCGTGAAAATCGGTTCAGATTTAGATATAGCTCTCATATATATTTACGTCCGATTTGAGGTAAATGGTGCATAAAAGTCCCTAAATATCTTTAGATTTGCACGAAATTTCGCACAGCATACTGAATTGGGTCTACAACAATGTGTGTTAAATTTCACGAAAATCGGTTCAGATTTAGATATAGCTCTCATATATATTTTCGTCCGATTTTATGCATATGGTGTGCCAAAAGTCCCTATATATCTCTCGATTAGCACGAAATTTGGCACAGTGCACTTAATTAAGTCTAGAATGATGTGTGCCAGGTTTCGTGAAAATCGCTTCAGATTTAGATATAGCTCCCATATATATTTTCGCCCGATTTAATGTAAATGGTGCCCCAAAGCCCCTATAAATTTTCCGATCGGTACGAGATTTGACAAAACGTTCTGAATTGGGTCTAGAATGATGTGTATTATGTTTTGAAAAAATGTACCCCTTACCCTCTTGTATGTACCCATAGTGGTGAAGGGTATCATATAGTCGGTCCCGTCCGATTTTTCAAATTTTCCTTACTGGTTTTAAATAATTAATTTTTCAAGCCATATATAAGGCGTACATTTTTTAAATAAGTTTTTGAAAGCCTTATATAAGGTTACTAGCATATGCCCGCAAGTTCCTTAGCGAATGTGGGTATTAACATATTATTTTATTTTATTTTCACAGAAAACTGCATATGTAAAAAAAAAACTAAACAATCCACACATTAATATCGACCATAAATTTAATTTAAGTACCATTTAGTACCAAAGTTCATGATTCGAGCTCTAAAGGTTCACCCAAATCCAAATTTTACCAAATGTAAGTTTCAGGATTCCAACTCTTTCCGTTCACCCACAATACAAATTGTACCAAATTTAGTACATAGTAGTACCAATTTCCAAACCTTCCTACATACCCCAACCGTACACCCCCACACTAATCCTAAATCCAAGTTTCAGGATTCCAACTCTTGCGGTTCACCCACAATTCAAATTGTACCAAATTTAGTACACAGTAATACGAATTTCCACTTCGTCCTACTTAACCCCAATCCTACACCCCCACACTGATCCTAAATTCAAGTTTTAGGATTCCAATCCTATCGATTCAACCACAATTTAAATTGTACTAAATTTAGTACATAGTAGTACCAATTTCCAAACCTTCCTACATACCCCAACCGTATACCCCCACAGTGATCCCAAATCCAATTTTCAGGATTCCAACTCTAACGGTTCACTCACAATTCAAATTGTACCAAATTATGTACACATTAGTACAAATTTCTAAAACTTCGTACATATCTCAATCTTACTCAGCAGTTAATCTGACTCTAAATTTCATGATTCTAGCTCTGTACCAAATTTAGTACCATTTAGTACCCATAAGTATTAATTTCTTAAACTGAATTCTGACCCAAATCCTACGGCCATACAGTGATCCTGACTCCAAATTTCATTGGTCCCGCTCTATCGGTTCACCCAAATGTAAATTGTACCAATTATAGTACGATTTAGGACTTTTCGTACACATAAGTAACAAATTTCCAAAACTACGTACATATAATAATCCTACACTCTGACGATAATGTTAATTTCAAATTTCAGGAGTCCAGCTCCCTCGATATGTATCTCCAAATGAAATTTGTACCAAATATAGTACCATTTAGTACTTTTCGTACACTGTGATGTCGGAAGTCGCAGGCTCATTTCCGACTATAGATATATCGCTTATTGGCGGCCAATTTAATGAATATTTAAATTTAAGGAATTAATATACGAATCTGAATTTTCACAACAAGTTGTTTCAAATTCCGTGCGAAGTTGTTTACGGTTTAGGCGTCAAAACAGCTTACAGTACGATATTTTGGGGCATGTAAACATCCAGCAACAATAACGCATGTCAAGGGATTCGCACTAGTCCTCAGTAAAAAACAATAACGCGCGTGCGTAGAGACTGCGATGCGTCGTCAAGGGGTAACGCACAACATTAGCGTGATACCGAAGTTTGTAATGACGGTCCTATAAAAGGGCGAACGACGAATACTGCGGGGACAGTCGGGAGAGAAGAGTTAACATCACAAGGACCAGACGAGGAAATACCCTAAAACTTTTCAACATGTGAGTGTTGAAAAGGAGTGAAGAAGACTGACGATTTAGCCGTCACTTGATGCTGACACAATAAATCGCCTATATCTTCAAGAGTTCTTGAGATTTTCACTTGAATTTTTGTAGGGATAAAAACAATTTTTTGACACCGAGAATGGGGGGTCCCCTTAAGTGAGCTTCCCGTTGCCATTGAAACCACCGACACCACACACACACGAAACAACAGGTGAGTTGATATTGCCACCTGCGCCGTTCACGGAAGAAGTGAGTTGCGAAAATCCATCTCCAGGAAGTTCGATGTACCCCTAGTGAGTTATCGTACGCCACTAGGACTCCAGGGCACCCCAGGCCCAGTCATCCAAGGGACTGTTTCTCAGCGGTGGACGCTAGTGAGTTGTCCTAAGCCACTACGCATACAGAACGCACCGGTGCTTCAGTCATCAGATTAATAATAAAATCCTGTCGCTGACAGAAATAAATTTCACTGTCGGACTCTGGCCGCCGGGAGCTTTCCCCAGTGACGCTCATTTAAAATTTAATAGTTCTAGTTCTACCGGTTCGCTAAATGCAAATTGTGTCATATTTAGTACTTTTCGTACCGTTCTAGTACGAATTTCCAAAAACCCAGCCTCATTTGTCACATTTGGACCAAGAGACACCTTTACCCAAAATTTCAAGATTTTAGCTGCATCCGTTTCTTCTGGGCGTTGATGCTATAAGGCGTAGATTTTGAAAGCTTATAAAGGGGTAGATTTTTTAAATCAGAAAGGCGCAGATTTTTTAAATCAGAAAGGCCTATATAAGGCGTAGATTTTTTACATCAGAAAGGCCTATATAAGGCGTAGATTTTTTTAAATCAGAAAAGCCTATATAAGGCGAAGATTTTTTAAGTAGATTTTTTTAAATCAGAAAAGCCTATATAAGGCGTAGATTTTTTAAATAGATTTTTTTAAATCAGAAAAGCCTATATAAGGCGTAGATTTTTTAAATAGATTTTTTTAAATCAGCCTATATAAAGCGTAGATTTTTTAAATCAGAAAGGCCTATATAAGGCGTAGATTTTTTTTAAATCAGAAAGGCCTATATAAGGCGTAGATTTTTTAAATCAGAAAGGCCTATATAAGGCGTAGATTTTTTAAATCAGAAAGGCCTATATAAGGCGTAGATTTTTTTAAATCAGAAAAGCCTATATAAGGCGTAGATTTTTTAAGTAGATTTTTTTAAATCAGAAAAGCCTATATAAGGCGTAGATTTTTTAAATAGATTTTTTTAAATCAGAAAAGCCTATATAAGGCGTAGATTTTTTAAATAGATTTTTTTAAATCAGAAAAGCCTATATAAAGCGTAGATTTTTTAAATCAGAAAGGCCTATATAAGGCGTAGATTTTTTTTAAAATCAGAAAGGCCTATATAAGGCGTAGATTTTTTAAATCAGAAAGGCCTATATAAGGCGTAGATTTTTTATACCCTTCACCACACTGTGGTACAGGGTATTATGTCTTTGTGCATATGTTTGTAACAGGCAAAAATAATCGAGATAGACCCATGGTTCCTTTTGAGAATATGCATAGAATCACTTTCTGAATCGATTTATGCATGTCCGTCCGTCCGTCCGTCTGTCCATGTTAAATTGTAAACAAAGTACAGGTCGCATTTATGATCCGATTGGGATGAAATTTGGCACAGCTCATTTGTTTGGCCCAAGGACGAACCCTATTGAAATTGGGAAAAATCGGTTCAGATTTAGATATTGCTCCCATATATATTTTTGCCCGATTTACGGACTTTAGACCCTGAAAATCTTTCGATTTGCACGAAATTTGGCATATCGTACTGAATTGAGCCACGAAAGATGTGTGCCAAGTTTCGTGAAAATCGGTTCAGATTTATGTATAGCTCCCATATATAGTTTCGCCCGATTTACGGACTTTAGACCCTGAAAATCTTCGATTTGCACGAAATTTGGCATAGCGTACTGAATTGAGCCACGAAAGATGTGTGCCAAGTTTCGTGAAAATCGGTTCAGATTTAGATATAGCTCCCATATATAGTTTCGGCCGATTTTTGGTAAATGGCGTACCAAAGTCCCTATATATCTTTCGATTTGCACGAAATTTGGCATAGCGCACTGAATTAAGTCTAGAATGATGTGTGCAAAGTTTCGTGAAAATCGGTTCAGATTTAGATATAGCTCCCGTATATATCTTCCTCCGATTTAAGGTAAATGGGGTACCAAAGTCCTTATATATCTTTCGATTTGCATGAAATTTGGCATAACGTACTGAATTGAGGCTAGAATGATGTCTGCCCAGTTTCGCGAAAATCGGTCCAGATTTAGATATAGCTCCCATATATAGTTTCGTCCGATTTCATGTTAATGGTGCCCCAAAGTCCCTATATATCTTTCGATTTGCAGGAAATTTGGCATAACGTACTGAATTGAGCCTAGAATGATGTCTGCCCAGTTTCGAGAAAATCGGCCCAGATTCAGATATAGTTTCGTCGGATTTCATGTAAATGGTGCACCAAAGTCCCTATATATCCTTCGATATATTTGGATAGAGCTTCCATATATATTTTCGCCCGATTTTAAGTAAATTGGACATCAAACTCTTCATGCTAGTCAGGTTGACATCAAATTTTGCACAACGTACAAAATTGAGCATAGAATTACGTAGTTGCGTTTTCTAGAAGTACAGACATAGCCCAACAGATAACCTATTTATATTTGATTGAAGTCGATTTATATAACTTATGGATATATAGGTAGATTCACATTTAGATAAATATCACATATTTTATTTCATCCAATTTCATGTTAATAGTCCTGTTTAATATATCCATAGTGGTGAAGGGTATCATATAGTCGGCCCCGTCCGACTTTACTACTTTCCTTACTGGTTATATATTTTTTTTCTTCTACTCTCTCCCCCCATCCTCATATTATGCTTCATTTAATTCACACTTATCATTAGATAATAACATTATTAATACAAATTAATAAATTAGTCAAATAGTAAATATTTTATGGACATATTAGCACAGGTTTGCATCTTCCATAAAATGTTATTTGTAAATGTCAAAAAATCCGGGCGAAAAATTACATTTTGTCAGGTTGTGGAGGATTTGGCCAATTGATAGCTCAATAAATTCTGACCCAACAAAAGTCGATAATATTATTAAAGGTCATAATAATTTATTGTTATTTTTTCTTGTTGTTGTTTTTTTTTCATAATATTTGGCCTTTTCGGAATGGCGTTCACAGCTTAATAATGAAAGCAATAAATTATATAAACAGGAGTTAATGAAAATACACACCCGGTCAGTCATCTAGCGATACCTCTGTTGGTAACATGGTAGCTCATAAAGTGTGGGTGGAAAAACGAAACAAAACAAAATGTTGGCTATTATTCTTACAAGGAAGATTGCAGGATAGCTCTTTTCAATGTGAAAAACTACAAAGATATATTTTTTTTCAAAAAAGAAAATTGAAAAAAATCAAAAAATCCGGGAATATTGACAATAAATCTAAGACAACATTATTGCCATCAGGTGACGAGGTTGTTATTCAATGTTTCAGTTATAGAAGGAGGAGGGAAATGATAATTATGAAATATAAAATGCGAAATAACAAAAAAAAAAAGAAACAATACCTAATGACCAGGAACCACCATAGACCACCTTGAGCCAGAAGGTAGCAGACATTGGGACAATAAATAAAATGTATTCATCCTAAAAGTAGGCAACACCATCAGTAATCATTATGTGTCTGTGTAGTAGGCAACGGAAATGAATCAGTAGCTAATCAGGTGACTGTTCTCAATGTTTTATTTTCTTTCCTATCGTCAATAATGAGAAGCAAATGCTTCTCATTATTTCATATTTTTTTATAAAAAAAATACAAATTTGCTATTAATTATGATATTTTGCCTTTGGGGAAACATTTTGTTGCAAATTGAATCGTTTTATTTTTTTTTAATGTTAATGCGAAGCATAACAGAGAGCCTATTAAATGCTTTATTGAATTTAAATTTTAATTGAAATCAACAAGTGATGGAATGGTGTTTAAACGATTCTCATTGAAAATGAAAACAACAAGTTATACGAGGGACGCAAAAAAATCTACGCTTTATGGTTAAACATAAAGCGTAGATTTTTTTAAATAATTTTAAATAATCTGTAAGGATAAATAAGGCGTAGATTATTTAAATTTTTTCCTAGGGCCATACAGGGTTGCCCATATTCGACGGACCCATGTTTTTTTTTTAAATCAAAGAAAAAACCAGTGAGCGGAGCAGTATAGTCGAACTGAGCCGACCATATGATACCCTACACAACTTCCACGAAAATCTAACTTTCTATGGTTCTATATTCAGAGATTTGGCAATATTTCGCGATCTAATTCTAATATTCGGTAGACGGGGACTGTACTTGTCCAGATTGTCTTTACCGTGGGTTATGTTGTGATGTTGAGCTTTCAATTGTAGCCTATAGGTCGAATCGAATAAAACTCAAAAAAAAAAAAAAAGTTTTCGGTCTACTTCATCCCAAAATTATTATCTGATCATAGCCGAAAATTATGGGCGTTGTCCTGGACCATAACTGAAATCTAATGGAAAATTTCAAAGCGATCAGCGCTATATGTTCGCCCTATAGTGTGGTAATGGGTTACTAAATAATATCTGAATACGTAAGCACCTGTAAATATTTAAGTGTAACTCTGAGTATATACGACCATATAATTGGTATCAATTTAAAGGTCAACCACTCCTCCTCAACATACGGTCAACTTCTCGGGTCTAGGTTCTTCAGGGGCAAATATATACGCCATAGAATACAAATTTTGTAATTTTTCACACAAAAGTCTGGGTCCATTTGACCCGCTAAATATTGATCGATCTTTACCAAAACAGGCATGCTTATTATTTCGCGATGTTCGGGCCATGATTTCGGCCTCTGGAGCGACCGGAAAAACGGAAAAAATTAAGTATTTGGTCCATTTCATCCCCTAAATATGAACCGATCTTTACCAAAAACACGGGCCCGAACCAATCCTACATGCAAAATTTCGTGAAGATTGGTCCATAACTGTGGCCTGTATCGTGTTTACAAATTATAATGGACAGACGGAAGGACGGACACACATGTCTAGATCGACTCAGCTAGTCGATATATGTTGACCGGTATACTTAAAAGTGGGTCTAGGACCAATATTTCGCGGCGTTACAAACTCTTGGGGCTGCACAAAGCTATAATACCCTCACAACATAGTTGTGTAGGGTATAATAAAAATTTGGCGGTTGGCAATGTTAATCATTTAATTGGATCCAAGTAGATTTGTTTACATCAATTTTTGAATATGATATCTCTCAAATGGTCGCCTCTGGCGTTGATGACGTATTGTGCCTTTTTTGCTGCATTTTCCATCGTTTTTGCCAACATTTCGGCCGGAATAGCGGCTATTTCTTCACGAATGTTGTCCTTGAGCTCTTCTACGGTCCTTGGCTTGTTAACGTAAACCTTTGACTTCTAATATCCCCACAAGAAGAAGTCAGGCGGCGTCAAATCGGGAGAACGCGGTGGTCAGTCCAAATCACCACTTTTCGACAAGAAACGTCCCGGAAACAAATTCTTCAGAAAATCGATTGTTATGCGACTTGTGTGCGGTGGAGCGCCGTCTTGTTGAAACCAGAACTGCCTCATACGCTTTCGACGAATAATTGGCATCACAAAATTGGTCATCATGTCGCGATAACGCTCCTGATTGATGGTAACAGCATGGCCATTTTCATTTTGGAAGAAAAACAGCCCAATGACCGTTTTCGCACTAACGCCGCACAAAACTGTGACATTTTCGTCATCAAGAGGCACTTCTTGAATCTCTTGAGGATTTTCAGTGGCGTAAAAACGGCAATTTGGCTTATTTACAGTCCCATTCAATGTGAAATGGGCTTCATCGGACATGATAATTTTGTTCCAAAATTGCTCGTCATCTTCGGCCATTTCGATGACTCTTTGGACCCATTTCAATCGACGAGGCATGTCCGCAGGCAACATTCTTTGCGTCAATTGAATTTTGTACGCGGACAAATGTAAATCAATGCGAATAATCCGTTGTAAAGTGGACCGAGCCATGCCCAACGGCTGAGAACGGCGTTTTTGGGATGTTCTTGAGGACCTCTCAATACTGGCTCGTACGGCAGCGATATTCTCGGCCGATCGCCTTGGTCGATTTTTATATGGCCTCTTCGGATTAGAAAGAGCCTTACCAGTTGAAAAATGTTCTCACATTTTTTAATGTTTTAAAAGCACGTTGATTTCAGAATTCCAACTCCATTGGTTCACCCACAATTTAAATTGTACCAAATTTAGTACATAGTATTACAAATTTCCAAAACTTGCTACTTAACCCAATCCTACACCCCGACAATGCAGAAAAAAAAACAATCCACACAATAATTAATTTTAAATACCATTTACTACAACATTTCATCCTAATCTAAATGTAAGTTTCAGGATTCCACCTCTATCGATTCACTCACAATTCAAATTGTACCAATTTCCAAAACGAATTTCCAAAACCTCCAAATTTGCAACCCGACAATGATTCTAAATCCAAGTTTCAGAATTCCAATTCCATATGTTCACAATTCAAATTGTAGCACGAATTTCCAAAACTTCCTACATACCCCAATCCTTTACCCTCACAGCGATCCTAAATCCAAGTTTCAGAATTCTAACTCTATCGGTTCACCCACAATTCAAATTGTACCAAATTTAGTACACAGTAGTATTTGTTTCCAAAACTTCCTACATACCCCAATCCTTCACCCTCACAGCAAACCTAAATCCAAGTTTTAGGATTCCAACCCTATCGCTTTACCCACAATTTAAATTGTACCAAAATTAGTACACAGTAGTACTGATTTCCAAAACCTCCTTCCTTCCCTAAAACTACACCCCCAGCAATGATCCTACATCCAAGTTTCAGGATTCCAACTCTATCGCTTCATCTACAATTTAAATTGTTCCAGATTTAGTACATAGTTGTACCAATTTCTACAACTTAATACAAACCCCAATCCTACATCCCCACAATCATCCTAAATTCAAGATTCAGGATTCCAACTTTATCGGTTGACCCACAATTCAAATTGTTCCAAATTTAGTACATAGTTGTACCATTTTCCAAAACCATCCTAAATCCAAGATTCAGGATTCCAACTCTATCGGGTCACCCACAATTAAAATCGTACCGAATTTAGTACACAGTAGTACGAATTTCCAAAACTTCCTACTTAACACAAAACAACGCCGCCACAATGACCCTAAATCCAAGTTTCAGAATTCTAAGTCTATCGGTTCACCCACAATTCAAATTGTACTGAATTTAGTACATAGTTGTACCAATTTCCAAAACTTCATACATACCCCAATCCTACACCCCCACAGTCATCCTAAATTCAAGATTCAGGATTCCAACTCTATCGGTTCACTCACAATTCAAATTGTACCAAATTTAGTACGCATTAGTACAAATTTCTAAAACTTCCTACATATCTCAATCTTACACCTCAACTGTGATCCTGACACCAAATTTCATGATTCTAGCTCTATTTTTGTTCACCTAAAATTCAAATTGTACCAAATTTAGTACCATTTAGTACCCATAAGCATTAATTTCTTAAACTGAATCCTGACCCTAATCCTACAACCCTACAATGTTCCTGACTCCAAATGTCATTATTCCCGCTCTATCGGTTCACCCACATCTAAATTGTACCAATTATAGTTCGATTTAATACTTTTCGTACACATGAGTAACAAATTTCCAAAACTACATACATATCCCAATCCTGCACTTCGACGATAATGTTAATTTCAAATTTTAGGATTCCAGCTCGATTTGAATCTCCAAATTAAATTTGTACCAAATATAGTACCATATAGTACTTTTCATACACATGAGTACATGCTTTCAAAATCATCTCCTTAAATAGACCCTACTTCCCAACTTTCTGAGTCGATTTACGCATGTCCGTCTGTCCGTCCGTTCAGGTATTTTTGTGAACAAAGTACAGGTCGCATTTATGATCCGATATGGATGAAATTTGACATTATTGAAATTGGGGACAATCGGTTCAGATTTAGGTATAGCTCCCAAATATATTTTCGTCCGATTTAATGTAAATGGTGCACCAAAGTCCCTATATATCTCTCGATTTGCACGAAATTTGGCACAGCGTAATGAATTAGGTCTAGAATGATGTGTGTTAAGTTTCCTGAAAATCGGTTCAGATTTAGATATAGCTCCCATATATATTTTCGTCCGATTTAATGTAAATGGTGCACCAAAGTCCCTATATAGCTCTCGATTTGCACGAAATTTGGCACAGCGTAATGAATTAGGTCTAGAATGATGTGTGTTAAGTTTCCTGAAAATCGGTTCAGATTTAGATATAGCTCCCATATATATTTTCGTCCGATTTAATGTAAATGGTGCACCAAAGTCCCTATATAGCTCTCGATTTGCACGAAATTTGGCACAGCGTAATGAATTAGGTCTAGAATGATGTGTGTTAAGTTTCCTGAAAATCGGTTCAGATTTAGATATAGCTCCCATATATATTTTCGTCCGATTTAATGTAAATGGTCCATCAAAGTCCCTATAAATTTTTCGATTTGCACGAAATTTGGCACAGCTTAATGAATTAGGTCTAGAATGATGTGTGTTAAGTTTCCTGAAAATCGGTTCAGATTTAGATATAGCTCCCATATATATTTTCGTCCGATTTAATGTAAATGGTCCATCAAAGTCCCTATAAATTTTTCGATTTGCACGAAATTTGGCACAGCTTAATGAATTAGGTCTAGAATGATGTGTGTTAAGTTTCCTGAAAATCGGTTCAGATTTAGATATAGCTCCGATTTAATGTAAATGGTCCACCAAAGTCCCTATATATCTTCATTGCAAAACTTAGATCATCAAGCTCGACTCGAAAGAGTATAAATAACCACTTAAAAAAAGTCCCTATATATCTTTCGATTTGCACGAAATTTGACACAGCGTAATGGCTTAGGTGTAGAATGATGTGTGTTAAGTGTCCTGAAAATCGGTTCAGATTTAGATATAGCTTCTATATCTGACCAAATGAAAAATTTAGTATCGGTTACAGAATGACATGTTTATGGATCCAATTTCATTTTATTGGTCCTCTAAAAATGCGACGTCTGTTAGGATTCATCTATTGAATGTACCGAAAGTAGTGTAGGGTATCATATAGTCGTCCCCGTCAGATATTACTGCTTTCCTTACTGTTTTTTGTTTTTTTTATAAAAAAAGTCGCCTGTTAGTAGACCACCAGTCCTTATTCTAAACAATCACACCAGGTCCACTCATAGAAGAAAAGGTGGTCATCCTATAAAAGACAAGCAGGTCGGCCGGGTGTTGGATGATTTGAAGATGTTATAGAATATCATCTGATATATTGTTCATGTGTCCCCACATTCACTCACCTTCTCTTCTTCCCAAAAGAAAGAGATTTTTAAATTTTTCTTCTTACTTCTCTCCCATTGTTGTTATCACACAAATCCAACTCCCATCTCATGAACATTTTTCCAATATTAAGTGATTTTAACAAGAATAATATAATTAAAAATTAAAATGCTTTAATTAAGTTTGACAGTATTGTATTTCACGAATTCGGGCAAAACTAAAAGCCATATCAAGAACTTCCTTCCTTTGAAGGCGAGCTACAAATACACACACACATACATCTATTATTTCAAATGGTCAGCAAAACGAAAGAGAAGAAAAATGAACAGAAAAAAAATCCAGACCTCTTGTCCTGGCTTTCAACAGTTGTTGTTGTACAACTAAACTTAACCACAAAACTGGCCACAAATGACAACAAAATAAACACAGAAAACATTAGTTTTACGTAGATTATATATATTCTCCCCTCCCCTCTCATTCTACTACTCTTCATTTCTAAATGTTTCTAACAAGGATACGTTTAATTTGCAGTTGAAGAAACAAACATTTAAAACGAAAAACAAGCAACCGCCAAAAGTTGTTCCTTTTGACCACCAACACAAGGAGAACTTTGCTTAACACATACGCACACCGCACACTCCTTCCCCAAATGCTAGGTTATAAAATATTGTACTTAAATGCTCCCCAAAGTATGCAATGGTTTGTGATTTTTTTTTAGTTTTCATTTTTTTGTTATGTTTTAGTTTTTTTATTTTTAAAAAACAATCATCAACATCGTAAATAGCAGACAATCTGTACACACAAATAAAACAAGACTGTTTATTTGTCTTTGTTTTCTCCCTCGTTCGCAATATGGTATTTTTTCCATTTTAATGGTATTTAATTTTAATGGTTGTTTTTTCTTCATGTCTTCTAAAAAAAAAACTTCGAAAAAAATTACTAAAAAAATCTGTGCCTTGTTTGGACCTCGAAAAAAATTACTACAAAATCTAAGTCTTCTTTGGACTTCAAAAAAAATCTTAGCCTTGTTGTGACCTCGAAAAAAATTATTTAAAGAATCGACGCCTTGTTGGGACCTCGAAAAATGGATGTGGAAAAAAATTATTTAAAAAATCCACGCCTTATATGGATGTGGAAAAAAATTATTTAAAAAATCCACGCCTTATATGGATGTGGAAAAAAATTATTTAAAAAATCCACGCCTTATATGGATGTGGAAAAAAATTATTTAAAAAATCCACGCCTTATATGGATGTGGAAAAAAATTATTTAAAAAATCCACGCCTTATATGGATGTGGAAAAAAATTATTTAAAAAATCCACGCCTTATATGGATGTGGAAAAAAATTATTTAAAAAATCCACGCCTTATATGGATGTGGAAAAAAATTATTTAAAAAAATCCACGCCTTATATGGATGTGGAAAAAAATTATTTAAAAAATCCACGCCTTATATGGATGTGGAAAAAAATTATTTAAAAAATCCACGCCTTATATGGATGTGGAAAAAAATTATTTAAAAAATCCACGCCTTATATGGATGTGGAAAAAAATTATTTAAAAAATCCACGCCTTATATGGATGTGGAAAAAAATTATTTAAAAAATCCACGCCTTATATGGATGTGGAAAAAAATTATTTAAAAAATCCACGCCTTATATGGATGTGGAAAAAAATTATTTAAAAAATCCACGCCTTATATGGATGTGGAAAAAAATTATTTAACAAATCAACGCCTTATATGGATGTGGAAAAAAATTATTTAAAAAATCCACGCCTTATATGGATGTGGAAAAAAATTATTTAAAAAATCCACGCCTTATATGGATGTGGAAAAAAATTATTTAAAAAATCCACGCCTTATATGGATGTGGAAAAAAATTATTTAAAAAATCCACCCCTTATATGGATGTGGAAAAAAATTATTTAAAAAATCCACGCCTTATATGGATGTGGAAAAAAATTATTTAAAAAATCCACCCCTTATATGGATGTGGAAAAAAATTATTTAAAAAATCCACGCCTTATATAGGCCTTGAAAAAAATTATTAAAAAAATCCACGACTTATGTAGACCCTTGAAAAACATTATTTAAAAAATCCACGCCTTATATGGATGTGGAAAAAAAATATTTAAAAAATCCACGCCTTATATGGATGTGGAAAAAATTATTTAAAAAATCCACGCCTTATATGGATGTGGAAAAAAATTGTTTAAAAAATCCACGCCTTATATGGATGTGGAAAAAAATTATTTAAAAAATCCACGCCTTATATGGATGTGGAAAAAATTATTTAAAAAATCCACGCCTTATATGGATGTGGAAAAAAATTATTTAAAAAATCCACGCCTTATATGGATGTGGAAAAAAATTATTTAAAAAATCCACGCCTTATATGGATGTGGAAAAAAATTATTTAAAAAATCCACGCCTTATATGGATGTGGAAAAAAATTATTTAAAAAATCCACGCCTTATATGGATGTGGAAAAAATTATTTAAAAAATCCACGCCTTATATACTTACTAATATACTAACAGAACGGTTGTAAATTGGAAAGCTCGTGGTTCATTCGACGCCTGTATTCACCGTCGACGCATACCGTAGATCGGAGAATTTTTCTTTCAAACACCCCAAGAGATGCATCATCTGCTTGCGCAAGTACCCATGCTTCTGATTTATATGATAGCACGGGTAGTATCAGCGTCTTGTAGAGTGTGAGTTTAGTCAGGCGGGAGGTGGCCTTGTTTCTAAACTGCTTACTTAGACCATAGTAGCATCTGTTGGCCTTCCCCAAATTTCAAAACTGATGTCATTCGTATTATTTATGGCGGTACCAAGGTATATAAAATCTTTAACAGTTGATCAGAGTCTACTGGACGCCTTGCGCATTGATACCATCAGCTTGGTCTTCTCGCCGTTTGCTGCCAAACCCACTTTGGCAGACTCTTTCTCAATTTGTTCAAAGGTGGCTGTTACCGCTCTCAGTGTTCGACCCCTTATATCGATGTCATCGGCGTAGGAGAGTAACATGTATTGTTCGGTGTACAGAGTGTCATTTCTGTTCACATTTGCCTCTCGTATGACCTTTTCCAGCTTGATGTTAAAACGATCACACAATAAAACTATCACATTTTCTGAAGCCTCGTTCGGTATCGAAGGGCTCCGATAGATCCTTTCCGCCTTTAACTGCTGACCTTGTGCCACTTAAATTTATCCTACATAGTCGTACTAATTTTGCAGAAATGCCGAACGTATACATAACTTTAAACACCTCTGAACGGATAGGGCTGTCAAATGCGGCTTAATAGTGGATTTGCCAGGTCTGAAGCTGCATTGGTATGGTCCAATAATGTCATTGACCATTGGCTTCAGTCGTTCACACAGCACACTGGATAGCCTTTATATGCGATGGCAAGGAGAGTTATTCATCAATAGTTGGCACATATCGTCTTGTCTCCTTTTTTGTGCACGGGACACAGGATGCTGAGGTTCCAATCATTGGGCAGGCATTCCTCTAGCCAAATTGTACTAATCAGCTGGTGCTGCATGCTCGATTAATTGCTATTTTGACCTCATCTTGGTTAGGTGGTGTACACGCTATACCGTTATTTTTTATTGGTTTTGTGGTATCTTTTTCACCGACACTATGTGATACAAGAAGTTGTTAGTTTTTTCGATATCCTCAGCATGCTGTCTGTATCTGTCACCAGGTTTCCTTCTTCATCTCTACAGGAGGATGTACCTGCACCAAAACCTTCGGTTTGCTGTTTTACTCGTTGGTAAAATTGCCGGACTTCATTCTGACTACTGAACATCTCGATTTGATCACCCTCACATTTTTCTTGCTCTTTCTTCTTTTTTCTGAAAACACGTTTCTCCTCTCTCCTTTTCTCATGATAATTCACCATCGAATTACGTGTTGCTACTGTCTTCAGGGTTGCCCTATACGCTTCATTTTTCACATTCCTGATCGTACCATGGGTTTCTTGATGGTGGTCTTTGGTACCCATGTGTTGCTTTTGCTGCAGTTTGTAGGGAGTTTGAAATTCTCTGCCATTGTGCTTCTATATTATTATCTGGACCAGGGATGCTTTCGTCAAGCAGTTGGGTAAATTGAGCGGAGTAGGTTTCTGTTATCTGTTGTGTTTGCAGCTTTTCGACGTCGAGTTTCCGTGTTGTGTTAGATCGCACCTTTGCTGCTACATTAAGGCGAATGCGTACCTTGGCTGCAACAAGGTAATGGTCCGAATCGGTATTCGCTCCTCGTATCGATCGAACGACTAAAACACTGGACGAATGCCTTCCGTCTATCACAACATGATCAATTTTATTTCTCGTTGCTGATCAGGAGAAATCCAGGTGGCCTTGTATATATCGAGATGCTTGAATCTGGTGCTGCTAACTACCATGTTTTTTGCTACTGCGAAATCAATCAACTTCATGCCATTGTCAGATGTTTCTTCATGAAGGCTGAATTTACCGACGATAGGGCCAAAGCAGAATTTTAATGTCATGGCCAGGGCAGCGATCATATGCTGTTTCTAGGCGCTCATAAAATATGTCCTTGGTCTGTTCATCTTTATCTTCGGTCGGCGCATGGGCGCAAATAAGACTGATGTAGCAGAACTTCGCTTTTATGCGGATTATAGCAATTCGCTCATCTACTGGAGTGAATCTGGAGACGAGGTCTTTTATTCTCCTGCTGATCATAAATCCGAAGCCAAATTCATGTCTCGTTTCATGGCAGCTATAATACAGGGCATAATCGTCTGATTTACTTAAGACAATCCATTTCCATCGCATTTCCTGTAAGGCAATAATATCGGTTTGTACTTCTTGAGTACATGCGCCAAAGCGAAAATTGTGCCCGTTCTGTACAAGGTGCGCACATTCCAAGTGCAGATTCGCAGATCGTGGTCCTTTATACGTTTGCGGGGGTCGTCAACATTAGGGGGGTTTGGTTTTCTTTGTCTTTGCTTTTTGATGGTATGTTCGATTTTCCGAGTGTGGGCAACTAACCCCACGCCTCAACCCATTTTTTATAGTTCTTATGGTTGAACTCGCGGCACATATTAGCTCACTATTTCATCGGGTGATGAAAATAGCTACCCCAGGTGACACTGCGGGGTAGTTAGTGTCCACAATTGAGATGAAAGAGAGGCCAAGATAAGCCTGGTCTTCGCCATGTTAAAGCCAATCAGAGTCGTTGCTTGGTATCTATCGTCCCCTATGCCACCCCAACGCCAATATGGGACTTGGGAAAAATTGTTTAAAAAATCCACGCCTTCTCTAGATATTGGAAAAAATCCACGTCTTACAAAGACCAACAATTAAAAAAATCTGCATCCGATAAGCTTTGGAAAAAATTATTTAAAAAATCTACGCCTCATATGGTCTTCGGAAAAATTATTTAAAAAATCTACGCCTCATATGGTCTTCGGAAAAATTATTTAAAAAATCTACGCCTTATATAGGCCTCGGAAAAAAGAATTTTAAAAAAATCTGCGCCTTATATAGGACTCGGAAAAATTATTTAAAAAATCTACGCCTTATATAGCTTTGGAAAAATTATGTAAAAAATGTAAGATGTAAATCCACGCCTTATATAAATGCCGGAGAAAAATTATTTAAAAGAGCCACGCCTTATATAGATGCCGGAAAAAAATATTTTAAAAATCCAAGCCTTATATAGGTGTCGGAAAAAATTATTTAAAAAATCCACGCCTTATATAGATGCCGCAAAAAAATTATTTAAAAGATCCACGCCTTATATAGATGCCGGAAAAAAATTATTTAAAAAATCCACGCCTTATATAGGTGTCGGAAAAATTATTTAAAAAATCCACGCCTTATATAGGTGTCGGAAAAAATTATTTAAAAAATCCACGCCTTATATAAATGCCGGAAAAAAATTATTTAAAAGATCTACGCCTTATATAGATGCCGGAAAAAAATTATTTAAAAAATCCACGCCTTATATAGGTGTCGGAAAAAATTATTTAAAAAATCCACGCCTTATATAGATGCCGCAAAAAAATTATTTAAAAGATCCACGCCTTATATAGATGCCGGAAAAAAATTATTTAAAAAATCCACGACTTATATAGGTGTCGGAAAAAAATTATTTAAAAGATCCACGCCTTATGTAGATGCCGGAAAAAAATTATTTAAAAAATCCACGCCTTATATAGATGCCGGAAAAAAATGATTTAAAAGAAAAAAATTATTTAAAAGATCCACGCCTTATGTAGATGCCGGAAAAAATTATTTAAAAAATCCACGCCTTATATAGATGCCGGAAAAAAATGATTTAAAAGATCCACGCCTTATATAGATGCCGGAAAAAAATTATTTAAAAGATCCACGCCTTATATAGATGCAGGAAAAAATTAATTAAAAAAATCCACACCTTATAAAGATGTTGGAAAAATTATTTCAAAAATCTGTATGGCCTACAAAGAGCTTGTCATAATATTTTAAAAATGTAAATGTATTTTGATTTAATGCATGTTCCGAAATATTTATATTTGTTCAATAATAATCTTCACAAAAAAAATATTATAAATTTTTTTTGGTAATATACCAATTACAATAACACTAAAAATAATTACAACAAATATTACTGATGACTGTTATCCACCCCAAAATGTATTTTTTTTTTTTTTTGTTTAGTGTGTGTGAAACCCCAAAATTGTTGCTTTCATATTTTTTTCCAATTTTTTGTCTAGCTGTTGTTTTTGTTTTCAATTTTTATTACATATTGTATTTCCTAGTCAATATTTATTTTAGTGTAGTAAAATAAAAAAAAAATGATTTTTTGTAAATAAATATTATTTATTTTTTTATTTTCCCTTTTCGTTGTATTTCCATATTGAATGAAATGAACTGTAGCCAACAAATAAACAAAGTATGAATATTAGATATTGAAACAATAATAGTTTTTTTTTTAGTTTAATAGTGTCGCCATTTCATTTAACACATTGCCACACATTTACATACACACATCAACTCACACATACCCACACATATACCTCCATATAGTCCGTTTCAACAATTGTAATTTAATTTACATAGCATATCCACAATGGCGTAAAGGAAACTTTTTTACTGAAAGTGTCATTAAAAGGAAATGACTAGAAACTAAAATATTGAAATGGAAATCGAAATAAATTTTGAAATTGAAACATATGTAAAGTGTAATAAATGACATCAAATATCCGTTAGAGGAGGCAATAATAAATTTAGAAAATATTTTTTTTTTTTTAAATAAAACAAGTGAAAAAGCATTAAGTTCGGCCGGGCCGAAGTTTGGATACCCTCCACCATAGATATACTGAGAGGTACTTGAAATATAGGGAACATACCAAAAAGTGTACATAGATATACTGACAGGTACTTGAAATAAAAATATAGAAAACTATAACCTCCACCAAAATAGACAGGTACTTGAAATAAAAATAGGGAACATAACAACAATTATACCGACATTTTTACAAATCGATTATGGTTCTAAACATTGGTCCTAGATCTCATGTTTCTTTTAACCAAATTTTGATTTCATCCGAACTGTGCCCAATCTTATTATTTCTTCCAAAATTAGTTCAATTTCGATCATGGGGAATATCGGTCCACTCCTTTTGGTATCTCCCTCTGGTAGTAGGGTAAATTTGGGACTTCACCAATGAAACTCATTAAAGCTACTCAGTACAGTTAAGATATTTGCCACCAGATGGCGTTTAAATTTTACCTTAGTGCAGACACACACACCAATCGAAACTACCCTGAAACACATAAATTGTCTATGAAGTATAGATGGCGGTATGTGGCTGAGAGAGAGAGTTCCAAAATAACGAGAGTCATTGCACCTAAAAGTATGCATCACACATTTGGAAATGCTGATTGGCTTTTCTTTTAATTGGAAATATCTATCTTTTAGGGAAGGGAGATTCTAGAGGCGAGATTATGTTAGTTATACACCAATTAGAAAATGAAAAAAAGTAATTATAAAATAGAATAATAGTTCATATATGAATATATATAAGGTTAACGCGCTCAAGAACCCCAAATGGTACCCTTATATGGGGGCTATTCGAAAAACTTGAACTATTTTTATAATTTTTTGTGGAGACATTTGGTACCTATTAAGAACTCAAAATACTAAATTGCAGCCAATTCGGTGGAAAAATACGATCAAAAACCCCCAAAATACGGAAAATTAGGGGTACCCTTACATGAGGGCTATTCGAAAAAAATTGACCTATTTTTATAATTTTTTGTGGAGACATTTAGTACCCAATAAGGACTCTATGTACCAAATTTCAGCGTATTCGGTTGAAAAACGCGTTCAAGAACCCCAAAATACTGAAAATTAGGAGGTACCCTTATATGGGAGCTATCCGAAAAAATGGACCAATATTTATATTTTTTTGTGGAGACATTTGGAACCCAAAAAGAACTCAATGTCCTAAATTTCAGCGTATTCGGTTGAAAAATGCGCCCAAGAACCCTAAAATACCGAAAATTGGGGTTACCCTTATATATGGGGGCTATCCGAAAAAGTGAACCTTTATTTATAATTTTTTGTGGAGAGATTTAGTACCCAATAAGAACTCAATGTATCAAATTTCAGCGTAGTCGGTTGAAAAACGCGCTCAAGAACCTCAAAATACCGAAATTTGGGGGGGTACTGTTATATGGGAGCTATGCCTAAACGTGGACCGATATATCCCATCTTCGAACTTGATCTGCCTGCAGACAAAAGACAAACCTATGCAAAATTTCAGCTCCCTATCTCAATTCCTTCAGAAGATAGCGTGATTACAACAGACGGACGGACATGGCTAGATCGTCTTAGAATTTTACCCTGATCAAAAATATATATACTTTATAGGGTCGAAAATGAATATTTCGATGTGTTACAAACGGAATGATAAAATTAATATACTCTCCATACTATGGAGGTGGAGGGTATAACAAAATATTTTTTTAAAAATAGGATTTGCAAAAAATCTGTTTCACTTTAGAATATAGTAACTTCCCGATCCTCTTCGCAACATAATATATAATATATACAAAGGTCTATAAAATATACCAAGGTCTTCTGCAGATTGAAAACATTTCCGAATGTATTATAATGTTATAGAACCTTCCCAAAGATATTCTACCCAAGGGATGGGAGGGAAGACCTATCAAAAGGCCCTCCAAATGCCCTCTATGGATAGTAATCCACTTCAAGGGTCTCCTGTGGGTGGAATACCCATCCAAAGGTATTTTATAGAAGAATATCCTCCCCTACACAAAGATATTTTGCCTAAGGTATGGTAGGGAATTCCTATCCAAAGGCAGTCACCTCCAAATGCCCTCTATGGATAGTAATACACTTCTCAAAGGTCTTCTGTGGGTAGAATACCCATCCAAAAGTATTTTATAGAAGAAGATCCTCCCACAAAGATTTTCTATAGAAAAATATGTCTCACTGTAGGATAGAATACCTCTAGAATTCTCTTATCAACATAATAGGCCTATACAAAGGTCTTCTGCAGATTGAAAACATTTCCGAATATATAAGACCTACACAAAGATATTTTACCCAAGGGATGGGAGGGAAGGCCTATCCAAAGGCAGTCATCTGCAAATGCCCTCTATGGATAGTAATCCACTTCACTTTGGAGTAGTCGTTCTTGTACAGAAGGTCTTCAACAGGTATACTTTCTGTACAAGAACGACTACTCCAAAGGCTCCCTATGTACCTCAAAGGCTTTCTATGAATAGAATATATCTCAGGTGATTATCTAAAAATACAACTGCTCCAAAAAAAAATTCAAAGGCGTCCATTTTTTCTATTTTTTGCTAAAAAGTTTCCTTTACGCCTTTAGTCTTGATTTAGATTAGGCGAGTTTACTTGCGGCAAGTCTTTGTTTGTAGGAGAGAGGGGCAAGGGGTATAGAAATGAAAAAAAAATTGCTCGTACCGACAATTTTTTGGCAATTCGTTTTGTGTATTTCGTATTTGTTGACATTTTATATAAATTTAAATGTGAAAAAACAACAAATAAAAAATATTTTGGAAACCGAATTGCCTTGTATAGACGCATGGAGTAAGTTCAAAAGAGAACGATAAAAATTGCCGCAAGTAAATTCGCCTAATATAAATCAGGACTTACATACAAACACATACACTGAAAGAAAAAAATATATATTTTTTTTTGAATTACATATTAAAATATATTTTTTTTTTAAATGTATTTTTCAAAATTTTCACCAAATTTTCAATGCTGCTTGGAATCATAACAACAACCAAAATTGCAATTAAAAAAAATGCATCAAAAAATTAATCACAAAAAAAGGAGTGGAACGACTACAATCTGCGATGGAATGATTCCGAATATGGTGGCGTCAAAGATTTGCGAATAACACCAAATAAATTATGGAAACCCGATGTGCTCATGTACAACAGGTAAGTTCAGATTGTACGGAGATAAGAAATTTTTACAAAAAAAAAAAAATAAAAATAAATATATATTATATATAAAAATAGGTATTATTTATATTATATATAAAAAATAAATATTATTTATATTATAAATAAAAAATAAATATTATTTATATTATATATAAAAAATTAATTTTATATAATTTATAACAAAAAATAATAATTTTAATAAGAAAAAAAATATCTAGGCATTAATTAAAAAATTAAAAAAAATATATATTTATAATAATATTTTATTAATTAAGTATCTCTCTAAGTTAATTATAAAAAAATTAGTTTTAAGATTTTTAAAACCCAAAAATCATTATTAATAATTTTTTCTGAGAAAAAAAACTGAAGATTTTAAGGTTTTGAAGGGGAAAAAATGCATCATTGGAAAAGGTAAGCCCAAAACATTGTCCAATATAATTTCTGTATAATATTTTATATAATTTTGTTTAATTAAAAAAAATATTTATTTAAAAAAATATTCTTTAAAAACAACTTGTAAAAAACTCGCTTAAATTACTGTTCAGTCTTGGTTTTTTGTTTTTAATTTTATTTTGTGTTGTTCTATTTTTATCTGCTGCACTGTATTGTATAGTAAAATAAAAAAAAAAAAACTGAGCAACTATATATTTTTTAGTTATTAGAAAATAGAAAAATATTATTTATTATTTTAATAAAAATATTTGTTTTTATATTTTTTTAAATATTCTTATTTATTTGTTTTTAATTTAAATTTGTTGTACCTTAAATGTGTTATTTATAATATTTACTTTTAAAAAGTTTTTTTTTTGGTTGATAACAAAAATAGCTCATTTTTTATACCCTATGTATTTGTTTAAATTTTGCTATATTTAACATTTTTATTAGGAGAGAAATATTTAAAATGTATTTTTTCTATATTTTCATCATTCAAAAAATATTTTTTCCCATTATTTTTAAATTTTCTTAAATAAAAATAATGATTGTTTTGTTTTTTTTTTCTTTTTATATAATTTTTTTTATTATACCCTTCACCACACTGTGGTACAGGGTAGTATGTCTTTGTGCATATGTTTGTAACATGCAAAAGGAAACGAGATAGACACATGGTTCCATTTGAGAATATGCATAGAATCACTTTCTGAATCGATTTATTCATGTCCGTCCGTCCGTCCGCCTGTCTGTCTGTCCGTCCGTCTGTTGATGTTAAATTGTAAACAAAGTACAGGTCGCATATATAATCCGATTTGAATGGAATTTTGTACAGCTTATTTATTTGGCCCAAGGACGAACCCTATTGAAATTGAGAAAAATCGGTTCAGATTTAGATATAGCTCCCATATATATATTTAACCGATTTAATGTAAACGGTCCCTATATATCTTTCGATTTGCACAAAATTTGGTACAGCCTAATCATTTAGGTCTAGAAGGATGTCTGCTCAGTTTCGTGAAAATCGGTCCAGATGTAGATGTAGCTCCCATATATAGTTTCGTCCGATTTCATGTAAATGGTGCCCCAAAGTCTCTATATATCTTTCGATTTGCCCGAAATTTGGCATAAAGTACTAAATTGAGCCTAGAATGATATCTGCCAAGTTTCGAGAAAATCGGTCCAGATTTAGATATAGCTCCCATATATAGTTTCGTCCGATTTCATCTAAATGGTGCCCCAAAGTTCCTACATATCTTTCGATTTGCACGAAATTTGGCATAACGCGCTCAACTGAGCCTAGAGTGATGTTTGTAAAGTTTCGAGAAAATCGGTCCAGGTTTACATATAGCTCCCATATATAGTTTCGTCCGATTTCATGTAAATGGTGCCCCAAAGTCTCTATATATCTTTCGATTTGCCCGAAATTTGGCATAAAGTACTAAATTGAGCCTAGAATGATATCTGCTAAGTTTCGAGAAAATCGGTCCAGGTTTACATATAGCTCCCATATATAGTTTCGTCCGATTTCATGTAAATGGTGCCCCAAAGTCGCTATATATCTTTCGATTTGCACGAAATTTGGCATAACGTATTGAATTAAGCCTAGAGTGATGTTTGCCAAGTTTCGTGAAAATCGGTCCAGATTTAGATATAGCTCCCATATATAGTTTCGTTCGATTTCATGTAAATAGTGCACCAAAGTCCACATATATCCTTCGATTTGCAAGAAATTTGGCACAACGTATTGAATTAAGCCTAGAGTGATGTTTGCCAAGTTTCGGGAAAATTGGTCCAGATTTAGATATAGCTCCCTTTTATTATAGATTGATTTTAAGTAATTGACGCACCAAGGAACCAATAGGCTGATAGGAACAAAACTTTCTGAAACTAGAACAACCTAACCTGTGACAAGTTTGTTTCAAATCGCTTAATATTTGGATAGAGCTTCCATATATATTTTCCCCCGGTTTCAAGTAAATTGGGCATCCAACTCCTCATGTTAGTCAGATTGACATCAAATTTTGCACAACTTACAAAATTTAGTATAGAATTACGTAGTTGCGTTTTCTAGAAGTACAGATATTGTTTGAAGTCGATTTACATACTTTATGGATAGATCTAGGTAGATTCACATTTAGATAAATATCACATATTTTATTTCATCAAATTTCATGGTAATAGTCCTGTTTAACATACCCATAGTGGTGAAGGGTATCATATAGTCGGCCCCGTCCGATTTACTACTTTCCTTACTAGTTTTAACTTATAAAATTGTTTATTTTGAAAACTTTTTTTTGATCTATATTTTTAATGTTTATTTTTTTTTAATAAATAAATTATATTTTATATAAATCAATTTTATATTATTTTTTATTTACTACTGTTTTATAAATATTTTTTTTATTCTTATAAATATAATTTATATAAATAATATTTACAAAATTATTTCATTAAAAAACTATTTTTATTTCGATTTATAATTATTTTTTATTTAAAACAATTTTTTTTTATATAAATCAATTTTTTTAAAAAATAATGCTTATAAAATATTTATTTGCATTTTTAAAATATAATTATTTTTTTTTAGTTTTTTTGGTTCTGTTTTTTGTATTAAAAAAATTCCTTTTCTTAACTCTTCTCTTGTTTTATATATAAACCAAAAATATTTAAACAAAAACCTACTTAATTTTTCAATATATAACCAAAAATATTTTATTTTATATTTAAAAAAAAAATAACTACTTATTTTTACAATAATCTCCAAACCCACAAAAAAAAATCACAACAACAACAAAAAACCCACCAATAAAAAAATTACAAAAAAACAAAAAAAATCAACTATAACATTTCAATAAGAGTAGTTTACACACGCAGTGGTCAAATGATTGAAAACAACAAAAACAAAAAACTGAAGTCAAAAGTGGGAGTGTACATTGCCAATTTGCCGTTTATGTGGGCCTTACTTTGTAGACGGAATAAAATTTGTATTACAACAAAAATACAAAAAAAAAAATAAAAAAACAACATTTACCCAGCCCCAAAAAATCCAAACCACCACTTAGCTGCTTACTATTTAAGTTAAATGCCAAGATAAAAAAACATGCTAATTTCCCACGCTCCCTAATGTTTCCTTACCCTCCCGCCCTCTCCAAATAGTTTAACCAGAATATTATGCAAGTTATTGTTTTCAAAAAAGTTCCTAGAAATCAACTTTTTTCAGCCAGCTTTCTAATCCGTTAAAGCTTTTTTATGGTAACCAATTAAAATCGAACTATTATTTTTTTTAATTTCTAATTTTTTCCAAATTTTTAATTTTTTATGGTTTTGCTTGAAAACAAAAAAATTCTCTGCTTAGCAAAACATCATATAGCAAATCGAAATAGCATCCAGAAGAAAAAAAATATATATATGAGAATTTAAACCGCTATTAATAAACAATATGCTGGTGTAATATCTCTGGTTAAACGAAACAACACTTGACTTTATTTAGCCCCCCACCCCTATGAAAAAAAGAATCGATTCCCCATATCAGAGATCAACCACCAATCAAAAAATTTACCAACCACCATTCATTCTTTGACGAAGAAAAATCACCTCGAAAAATATAAAACTGGGCCAAATAAATTTCAAGTGTTGTTACATTTGAACAAAATCATATGTGAATGATTCTAATCCCTCCTCAATCAAAAAAAAAAAAAAAAAAAACAAAAATTAAAAAAATTAATATATTCATAGTTTATAGTACATATAATAATTAATATTAAAACAAAATATTTAAATACAAAAAAAAAAAAAACAAATCTTACAATAATTCACCAGAAAAAAAAATTAAATAAAAAATATAAAAACTTATTAAATAGCTTAACTTAAATCCCCTAAAAATTAAATATAATTTAGCTCATATATAGCCTTAAAAAATAAATATTAAATTAGAAAAAAAGTTAAATAAAATTTAGTTAAAACAAATAAAAATAATATTTATATTTTTTAATTTTATTATTTATTTTTAATATATTTTTAATTTGTAAATAATCTCGAATTCTCCATTAGGGATATAGAGCTTGGATTTTATACCCTACACGCTCTTTATTAATATGTCCTTAATTTCCTTAGTGGCGTATAAGTTATGTCGTTCGGTATACGTCTCATAATACTAATTTGGCGAAGGAATAGTGGCAGCACTCATACGCAGTGAAGCCAATAATAATTTTTTTAATGGAAATTAAGGTCCTTGAAAAAAATTATTAATATCTCCTTAATTTCCTTAGTGGCGTATAAGTTATGTCGTTACGTAGACGTCTCTCTCTCTCTCTCTCTTAGTATTACTTTGACGAAGGAATAGTGACAGCACTCATACGCACTGAAGCCAATAATATTTTTTGTAATGGTAAATAAGGTCCTTGAAAAAATCATTTTATAACAATCTCGAATTTGTGGAACTTCATGACTTCTTATGGCCCGTACTCTATCTACAAATGTATCTGCATCGGCCAAATTCCTCTAATAAATTAATTTTCCCCAGTGGCGTATTAGTTCTGTCGTTACTTACAGGGTTGCCCATATTCGACGGACCCATCTGGCAACGCCATAACTTTTGACAGAGATGTCACATCGCTTAATGACATACCGCGTTTGAAGCGCCAGTCCAAGCAGATTTTTACCATGAACCAATACACGCCACGCGAGCACTCTGAAATAGTTGAAATTTACATTCAACAGAATAAGTCAATTGTGAAAACTCAATGTGCTTTTAAAACATTACAAAATGCTAGAAGTGCGCCTTCTAAGAACACCATTAAGCGTTTATACGAAAAATTTTCGACTGGTAAGGCTCTTTGTAATCCGAAGAGGCCATATAAAAATCGACCAAGGCGATCGGCCGAGAATATCGCTGCCGTACGAGCCAGTGTTGAGAGGTCCCCAAGAACATCCCAAAAACGCCGTTCTCAACAGTTGGGCATGGCTCGGTCCACTTTACAACGGATTATTCGCATTGATTTGCATTTGTTTCCGTACAAAATTCAATTGACGCAAAGAATGTTGCCTACGGACAAGCCTCGTCGTCGATTGGAATGGGCCCAAAAAGAGTCATCGAAATGGCCGAAGATGACCAGCAATTTTGGAACAAAATTTGCATGTCCGATGAAGACCATTTCACATTGAATGGGACCGTAAATAAGCAAAATTGCCGTTTTTACGCCACTAAAAATCCTCAGGAGATTCAAGAAGTGCCTCCTTATGACGAAAAAGTCACAGTTTGGTGCGGCGTTAGTGCGAAAACGGTCATTGGGCCATTTTTCTTGCAAAGTGAAAATGGCCATGCTGTTACCATCAATCAGGAGCTTTATCGCGACATGATGACCAATTTTGTGATGCCAACTATTCGTCGAAAGCGTATGAGGTAGTTCTGGTTTCAACAAGACGGCGCTCCACCGCACACAAGTCGCATAACAATCGATTTTCTGAAGAATTTGTTTTCGGGCCGTTTGATGTCGAAAAGTGGTGATTTGGACTGGCCACCGCGTTCGCCCGATTTGACTCCGCCTGACTACTTCTTGTGGGGACATTTGAAGTCAAAGAGCAATTATATTAATATGCTGAAGCCAACCATATGTTATTGTTAATTAGATTAGAATGTCCTTGAGAATTTTTTATATAATATAATATTATACTAAAAATTATTTATATATTATATATTATATAATATAATATTTTAAAAAATATATTTTATGAAAATGATGCCTTGTTGAGGTCCTTGGAAAGTTTTTTTTTTTTTTAAAAAAATCCGTATCTTAAATGGTTCACATTTTCGAACAATTCAAACCTCTTACTGACCATACTCAATCTGCAAATGTATCTGTTTCGGCTAAATTAATTTCTACCAATGCCGTATAAGTTATGTCGTTAGATATACGTCTTAATACAAAATAGGTGGCCTGTGAAAAGTGTCAGCATCTATATGCACTGAGTCCAAACCCCGTTATTATTAATTAGATTGGAAATTCCTTGAGAAAATATTTTTTTAAAAATCCACAAAAGGCGAAAAATTGGTCCTAGACCCATCTTTAAGTATACAGATCGTCATATCTCGACTAGCTGAGTCGATCTAGAAATGTGTGTCCGTCCCTCCCTCCGTCCGTCTGTTTATTATAATTTGTAGACTCGATACAGGCCACAGTTATGGACCAATCTTCACGAACTTTTGCATGTAGGATGGGCTCTGGCCAATTAAGATCGATTAATATTTAGGTGATGAAATGGACCAAAAACTTTATTTTTGTCTGATTTTCTGATCGCTCCAGAGGCCACAATTATGGCCCGAACCATGGAGAAGGGGATCGGACCAAAGAATAATCATGCCTCTTTTGATAAGGATTGGTCAATATTTAGCGGGTCAAATGAACCCTATTCTTTGTGTGAAAAATTACAAAATGTGTATTCTATGGCGTATATATTTGCTCCTGAAGGACCAAGACACGAGAAGTTGATATTATATTCAAGAGAAGTTGTTGACCTTTAAATTGATACAACTTTTATGGTCGTTTGTACTCAGATGTGGGAGTTACACCTAAATATTTACGGGTGCTTGCGTACTGATATAACATTACCACACGTGAGGGCGAAAATATAGCTCTGATCGCTTAGAAATGTTCCATGAGGTTCCAGTTAATGTCAAGGACAACGCCTATAACTTTCGATGATGATCAGATAATAATTTTGGGATGAAGTGGACCGAAACTTGTTAAATACTAATAAGCCCTTGAAAAATATTCTTTAAAAAATCCACGCCTTGTAAAGGCCTGGAAAAAATATTCTTTAAAAAATCCAAACCTTGTAACGGCCTCGAAAAAAATATTCTTTAAAAAATCCACGCCTAGTAAAGACCTCGAAAAAAATATTCTTTAAAAAATCCACGCCTTGTAAAGGCCTAGAAAAATATTCTTAAAAAAAATCCACACCTTATATAGGCTTAAGAAAAATTTTTTTAATCCACGTAAAAAAACATTTAAGAAATTCACGCTTTATATAGTCCATGAAAACAATTATTTAAAAAATCTACGCCTTATATAGTCCATGAAAAATATTATTTACAAAATCTACGCTTTATGTAGTCCATGAAAAAAATTATTTACAAAATCTACGATTTATGTAGCCCATGACCTTATATAACCTATGGTCTATGATGTGCCATTTTATGTTTCAATTATTGTTTGTGGCGTATAAGTTATATCATCACTTATACGACCCAATCATTAGGTGGCGTATGAACACTGGCAGTACTCATACGACCGCAGGACAATCACATTTTGTTATTGTAGTGAAAACATTCATACCTATTCACACCTGTCGAACATTGAATTTTTAATGGTTCATAACTATTTAATATTTTTTGAATAGTGCCAATAATGACACCATAGTAATGCTTCAACAATTAGAAGAAAAATTCAGAATTTGTATTGAAGAAGTTAAAGGCCTAAAAAATCAAAATCACCTACCATATCATAGATTTCGCCAAGTACAAATATGTTCATATTTAATTCCTTTAGGTTTCTACATTTATATATTATTTACTGCCAATATTAATTATTATTTGAAAAAAAATGGAAAATAATTTGTGCAAAACCACGCAACCTAATATTATTAATTTATTTTGTAATTTAATATCGCTCGTTTTTTTCTGTAATTAGGAGACTATTTTTTATTTTAATACAACTAAACAACACTATCAGCGATTAAATAAAATTGCAAATACTACAAAATGAATAAAAAACACAGCACAATAAAAAAGTAAAATATTGTGTCTAATTAAAGAAATGAACATTAAGCTTCTGCCAATATGCTGTCAATTTGTTTTTCCCACATAATTACAGTTGTAGGCAAGTTATTTATTTGACCCTGAAATGGCACAAACGTGGTTGCTAATATAGACAAGGCATATAAATATAAAAAAATATTCTTTAAAAAATCTACGCCTGGAGGTCTGTAGGTCCTATAGAAAATATTCTTTAAAAAATCCACGCTTGGAGATCTGTAGGTCCTGTAGAAAATATTCTTTAAAAAATCCACGTCTGGAGGTCTGTACGTCCTATAGAAAATATTTTTTAAAAAATCCAAGAAGTTCTTTATGACTTCCAAGCAAATGAGAAATGTGCTGGTTAATTAGTCGAAGGCATTCTATCTATAAGGGAACATAGGAATATTTTCAGCAATAAAAAATGAAAGAGATATTAACCTCCATAAAAGAGCTACATAAGGTATTAAAGACATGTATGAACTGAAGATGACCTTTTAGCCATGGAAGAACTCAAGAAGTTCTTATATCCACAGAAGACCTGAAAAAAACATATTCTATCCACAGAAGAGCTGAGAAAGATCTCTCCAGCCAGAAAACAATCTATAAAAGGTCTACCATACCTAAATAATCTAATGTTATACAACCCAATGGCGTTTAAAAATCTGGCAATATTCATGTGTTTATAATGTCGGTAGGTTCCTAAATATTTATGCTTATAAAGGGACATGAAAATCGAAAAATGTAAAAATACATGTAGTTCATTGGAAAATATGTTTTTTTATCAACGATTATGTAGGTTCTTGCAATATATTTTTTTCCCCGAAAACCAGATCTTTACCAATCAAATTATATGTAACAAATTATAATCTACGCTTAGTGGTGTATAAGTTATGCCAACACTTATTCGAGGCAATGGCAGAGAGTACACAGTGGCGTATGACAACAGTCAATGCTGATACGCTCACTGGACATTCACACACAAATAATGAATAAATGTTTTTTGTTCTATCGGCCCTTTAAAAAAAATAAAAATATATATAAAAATATTTTTAACAGAATTTAGAGATTAGCTTTTTTCGCACAATATTCTTAAGCCAATTCGCGCCTTGGTGTGAACCTTAAAATTTTTCTCAGATTTTTATACCCTAAACAACGACGTTGTCAGGGTATTATAGCTTTATGCAGCCCTAAAAGTTTGTTACGCCGCGAAATATTAGTTCTAGACCCACCTTTAAGTATACCTATCGTCATATCTCGATTAACTGAGTCGATCTAGACATGTGTGTCTGTCCATTATAATTTGTAAGCACGATAAAGGCCACAGTTAGGTACCAATCTTGACGAAATTTTGCATGTAGGATGGGTTCTGGCCAATAAAGACCCCTATTGCTTTTGGTAAAGATCGGTTCATATTTAAGGGGATGAAATGGACCAAATACTTAATTTTTGTCGGTTTTTCTGGTCGCTCCAGAGGCCCAAACATCGAATATTCACATGGAGAAGGGGTTCGGGCCAAAGAAGAAGCACGCCAGTTTTGATAAAAATTGGTCAATATTTAGTGGGTCAAATTAACCCTGACTTTTGCTTCGATTCTGTATTACAAATTTTTTTTTCTATGACGTATATATTTACTCCTGAAAGACATAGACCGGAGACATTGATCGTATATCCAAGAAGATTGGTTGTCCTTTATGGTCGTATGTAGTAAGACGTGGGAATTTCACTTAAATATTTGCTTGTGTAATTTAGTAGCCCATTACCACACTAGAGGGCGGAAATATAGCCCTGATCGCTTTGAAATTTTCCATGAGATTCCAGTTATGGTCAAGGACAACGCCTATAAATTTCGGTAATGATCAGATAATAATTTTGGGATGAAGTGGACCGAAAACTTACAACATAACCCTCGGTAAAGAGAATCTGGACAAGTACAGCCCTCGTCTACAGAATATTAGTAAGATATGTTGACCACTATTTGGTCAAGAAGATGCAAATATCACGAAAATATTACCCAAGCTCAGAATATAGAACCATACAAACTTTGATTTTTGTGGTGGTTGTGTAGGGTATCATATGGTCGGCACTGTCCGACTATACTGCAAATTTTTTCAAATAAAAAAAAACATTTTTAAAGAAATTATCGCATTATTGTGGCATTTGAAATATATATTTTCAAAACCCTAGAGGTTGCTGTCACCCCGCTTTTGTTTCTTAGAAACAAAATTAGATCCAAACTTGCAGTAAGCCCTGAAGAAAATATTGCGTATAAGTTATGTCGTTACTAATACCGTCCTAATATAAAGGTGCTATATGAACATTCTCAGTACTCATACGCACTATAGTCAATCATACGTTGTTATTGTGTTAAAATAATTCCTAACAAATTTTGTCGGAATAAAAATCTAAAATTTTGTATTTAAAATCATATAAAGGGACATAGTTTATAAAAAATAGGAACTGTCAATTTAACCCTCGGTCTGTTTCGTTTGTCTTTCACCAAAAATAAAAACATCGATAGTAACGGTATATAGGATAACCGAAAAATCGCAAAGAAAGAGAGTACTTTTAAATGTCGAATATATTCGACAAAAACACTGAAAGGGTTAAACAAATTCTGAAATTCGTATTAAGAAAGGGTGGCGTATAAATATTGTCACTACGCATACGCACCAGTGTCAATCATTCTTTACTATTATTGGTTGTCATAAAATTATTTAGTAGGTCTTTTCACACCTTGTAAAGGCCTAGAAAAATATTCACACATGTAAAGGCTTAAAAAAATATTCTTTAAAAATCCACGCCTCTTAGAAGGCCTCGAAAAAAATATTCTTTAAAAATCCACGCCTCTTAGAAGGCCTCGAAAAAAATATTCTTTAAAAATCCACGCCTTGTAAAGGCCTAGAAAAATATTCTTAAAAAAATCCACACCTTATAAAGGCCTAGAAAAATATTTTTTAAAAAAAATCCAAACCTTGTAGAGGCCTAGAAAAATGTACATTATAAAAATCCACACCTTGTAAAGGGTTAGAAAAATGTGCATTAAAAAAATTCACACCTTGTAAAGGGTTAGAAAAATGTGCATTATAAAAATCCACACCCTGTAAAGGGTTAGAAAAATATTCTTTAAAAAATCCACACCTTGTAAAGGCCTGGATTTTTTTTTTTTTTTTTTTAAATCCACGCCTTGTAAAGTCCTAGAAAAATATTCTTTAAAAAATCCACACTTATTGACAATCCCTGAAATTATGTTTTCAATACTTTTTAGATAGATAGCATGTAGACAGGCAGGCTCTAATTTTTTGTTAAATATTTTTTTATTATTTTCCCCTGTCATTCGATTTGCATAGCCAGCAAATATAAATGTCGAACAGAAGTCAATTCCATTTCAGATTATTATTTTTATGATTTTTTTTTTATTTACAATTCTGTTACATATATATGTTATCGTATTTAATATAGTTTCTGTTTGTTTTTTCTTATTTTGCAATTAAATTAAAATGAAATTAAATAGTAAATAAAAAAAACAAGAAAAGCAACAATAAAAATAAAAATGCACAACTATAAGAAAAATAAGAAAATATCATAAAATAAATACAAAAAAACAACTATAACATTTTTTAACATTAAGCCTCATGAAAACATGTAATTGGGTGTGTGTGTGTGAGCAAACGTATGTGTGTAAATGTCCATATTCAAACGCACAATAATAATTATAACACACATATATACCAGCATACAACCATGCATACATATAGAGTACATATAATTTACATATATACTAACATATCGTATCGTAATATAATAAAAATTTACATATATACATATTTATTTAAATTTTATAAATGTGTGCGTGTATGTATGTGTAAGTGTGGGTGTCTTTTACAGCTCATTTTCCCAGCATTCCTATATGTGTACCTGTATGTTTTTTCATATATGTATACGTATAAGCCTCATTAGCCCAATTGTATTGATATTATATGTATATGTATACAAGCACAAAATACATACATACATACACATCCGCCCATTTATACCCAAAAACAAATGTGTTTATCAATGTATTGAATGTGAATAAAATTTCGAGTTTCCATTACATCTACCATCACACACAACAACGCCTTGATTATTAGCTTTTGGCACTTTCTGTTCAGACAAAATCCGGATAACGTTCTGGCATTCATAGCGCCACATAGTTCGATTGGCTAGCCGGCGTACAAGATGAAAAATTAAAAATTATCTACTTTTGTTTTAAATACGCCCATAATCCAATTAAAAAATAATAATAGCGCAATAATAATAACAACAACAACACCAACAGTATCATTAAGTAGCAAACATAAATAGCTTAAAAAATTAATTGAACGATTTATATTTGGTGCGTATTTAAAAATGGTTTTCATTTATTATTAACCTTATGTATGTGTGTATTGGTGCTATTAAAATAAGATACAAGTCACTGAGATTTTTTTTTTTTTTTTTTTTTTTTTTTTTGGAAATGATATTGAAAAATTGGGAAGAGAATTGAGGAAATTAGAAAAAAACAGATATTGCCATTGAAAACCAGTGAGCGGAGCAGTATAGTCGAACGGGGCCGAACATATGATACCCTACACAACTACCACGAAAATCAAACTTTCTGCGGTTCTATATTCTGAGCCTGGGCAATATTTCCACATATTTGCACCCATTTACCGATTATAGATCAACAACTTCCCTTTCTATCCCTGGCATATCCTCCAAATTTTTGTTTTTGGTTGATTTGACCTTCGGAATATTGACCGATCATCATCTAAACTGCCGCTCTAAGTATTTGGTCAGATGCCCCTCACCTTCTAAAATATGTGATGTTCTGCATATAATAATTGCCTCTAGAGCGACTAGAAAATCTGACAAAATTAAAGTTTTCGGTTCATTGCACCGCCTGAATGAAATCTCAACTTCACCGAAAACTATAGGTGTCGTCCTTGACCATACTCGGTAGATTCTGTACAATTTCAAAGCTATCAGCGCGACATTTCCGTCCTCTAATGGAGTAATAGTAATACTATGCACATACACAGTCACCTTTACCTAATTACGTATAACTCCCACATCAGAGTAAATGCAGCCATAAGTTTGGCATCAATTTGAAGGTCAACAACTCCTCTTGGATCATCTTCTCGGGTATATGTCCTTCAGGAGCAAGTATATACGCCCCAGAAAAAAACATGTTGTAATTTTTCACACAAAAGTCAGGGTCCATTTGGCCCGCTAAATATTGACCGATCTTTATCAAAACAGGCATGCTTATTCTCTGGCCCGATCCTCTTCTCCATGTAAAATTTCACGATGTTCGGACCATAACTGCGGCCTCTGGAGCAACCAGAAAACCCGACAAAAATTAAGAATTTAGTCCATCTCATACCTTAAATATTAACCGATCTTTACCAAAAACAATAGGGGTCATTAGGCCGAACCCATCCCTCATGCAAAATTTCGTGAAGATTGGTCCATAAATGTGGCCTGTATCGTGTTTACAAATTATAATACGACGGACGGACGGACACACATATCTTGAACGACTCAGCTAGTCGAGATATGACGATCGGTATACTTAAAGGTGGGTCTAGAACCAATATTTCGCGGCGTTACAAACTCTTGGGGCAGCACAAAACTATAATACCCTGACAACATAGTTGTGTAGGGAACAAAATTATTCACGCTTGTATTGATGCCGAAATTTTGTTCAAAAAACAAATCCATGGAAAAAAATATATATTTTTTTTAATTTATGTCTCATAGAGGTCTTAAAATATTTGTGTATTTTGTATTGGCCTTCATATGCATATTTTGTGGCGTATAAGTAATATCAATACTTATACGCCACAATATGAAAGGGCTGCGTATAAATACTGTCACTACTCATACGCACTAGGGTCGATAATTCGGTATTATTATGTGCATTGTTATGGTCCTATAAAGATACACGCTTTTTGGTAGATCCGAAACATTTACTAAAAGCAACGCCAAAAAATCGGCATAAAATTTCAAATAATAATTTATTTAGCCAAGGTATCTTTTGTGATGTGTAAGTTACGTACATAATCAGAGAGGGTGGCGTATAAAGACTGTCACTACTCATACGCACTAGAGGTCATAATTCTGTATTATTATTAGCTTAATTTCAAGGACCCATTTATAAATATTGCCATAAGCCATAGCTATTTAGAGGTATTGGTAGATTTTATCTTCTTGATAGACTTTACTTATAACCTTTTTTAATGTGGATCGATAGGTCTTGAATTCCGACAACAAACTTTTCCATTTTCTAAGAGCAATATTCTTAAATCTCAAAACCTAGAACATGCTTCTCAAGTATCTAGCATAGGGGAACATATATGAAAATTTAAATCCTTCAATCGTGTCAGTATTCCGTCCTGGCTGTCCTTTGGTTTATCCTTATGCTTATAATATATTATTTGCATGAAGTGTTGAAGATGCTCCCCGTACGTCGAAACAAAAAAATATTGTCATTATTGCGATTGGATGATTCAGAAACAGCCATAAAAATTATCTTAAGTGATTATTTATACTCTTTCGAGTCGAGCTTGATGATCTAAATTTTGCAATGAAAAGGAAAGCCAGGAGAAGAATCTACGTACCCAGCATTATGCGACGCGTTTCGCGGTTGGCTAAGCGGCTCATCAGGCATATTGGGCTATGTGGCTTTACAAAGGTCGTACGTTGATAACATGTATTTATTCCGCCCTGATGCGAAACTTGCATATGCGAATTAAATTCAAATTTGTCAAAGTTCGACATTTGTCTTCATTCTAGGAACAGTCCTTTTCAAATCAGATTTTTGTTGTAGCGATGGATAATTAATCCACACACCTACACAATTGCTTCCTGGTATACACATGTTTTTGCGCAACCGTTTTTGGAAGTGTTGATGGCTCAGAACGTTAAGCGGTCTTGGCAACATCTGTGTTGCTCTGAGGACCTAGGTTCGAGCCCTAGCCGTGCTCGGCTGAAATTAATTTTTGTTATTTGAATTTTTGTGATCATTTGAAAAGTGATTTTAAGTGATTATTTATACTCTTTCGCATCAGGGCGGAATAAATACAAGTTATCAACGTACGACCTTTGTAAAGCCACATAGCCCAATATGCCTGATGAGCCGCTTAACCAACGGCGAAACGCGTCGCATAATGGTGGGTACGTAGGTTCTTCTCCTGGCTTTCCTTTTCATTGCAAAATTTAGATCATCAAGCTCGACTCGAAAGAGTATAAATAATCACTTAAAATCACTTTTCAAATGATCACAAAAATTCAAATAACATAAAAATTATCGATACGGAACTTCTCGAATCTTGTATTAATATTTTTGATACCCTAAACAACAATGTTGTAAGGGTATTATTGTTTTGTGTGGCCCCAAAAAGTTTGTAACGCCTTTCAATATATCGATCGTCATATCTCGACTAGCTAAGTCGATCTAGATATTTATGTCTGTTCCATCCGTCTTTCGATTATAATTTATAATCACGATACAGGCCACCGTTATGGACCAATCGTGACGAAATCTTCCATGTAAGTTCGGTTCGGACCAATGGAGACACCTATTGTTTTTGGAAATTAACGGTTAATATTTAAGGAGATGAAATGGACCAACAACTTTATTGTTGTCTGTTTTTCTGTCGCTATAGAAGCCACTATTATAATCCGAGGTCTATATTTAGTGGGTCAAATGAACCCAGAATTTCGCTTTAGGTTCTGATGAACCTCAAGGACGACGCCTATGATTTTCGATGGTAATCAGATGATATTTTCTAGTCGCTCTAGATGCCACAATTATAAGCCGCGGATCACAAATTTACCATAATCGACCTAACTACTGCGACTGACTGCCTGCGGGTCAAATGAACCAAACCATTTTTGTATAAAATAACAAAAGTAACATTTGACCTCTAATCGGTCATGGCAGTGCGAATATCGCGGAATTTTAACTAAATTCGGAATATAGATCCGCAGAAACGGTGAGTTCAGTGGTAGTTGTGTAGGGTATCATATGATTGAGCCCATTCGAACTGCATCGCTCACTGGATTTTGATTTAAAAAAAAATCCCTCATCGTTGGGCAGCAATTTATCAGTTGTGCCATTTTTTAATATTTCCATACAACAAGAATTGAGAGAGCATGAGATGAGAAAAGATTTCATGGTATAGAGAAAGGAAACCTCAATATCATCAGAGCTGAATTATATTCACAATATAGACTACAAATGGTCTGATCTCCTGACAGACCCTTTCAATAAACGTTGATATTTTGACATTTCTGTGCTATGTTTCTGTTAATTGAAATTTCAGATAAATAACCTTCTTATAGAGAAATGTTCCATTTGAAATATTTGTTATGGTCCCAAACGTACTTACGATTTAAGGTAAATGGTGCACCAAAAATCCCTATATAACACTCGATTTGCTTGAAATTTGGCACAGCGTAATGAATTAGGTCTAGAATGATGTGTGTTAAGTTTCGTGAAAATCGGTTCAGATTTAGATATAGCTCCCATATATATTTTCGTCCGATTTAATGTAAATGGTGCACCAAAGTCCCTATATATCTTTCGATTTGCACGAAATTTGGCATAACGTACTGAATTGAGTCCAGAATGATGTCTGCTAAGTTTCGTGAAAATCGGTCCAGATTTAGATATAGCTCCCATACATAGTTTCGTCCGATTTCATGTAAATGGTGCCCCAAAGTCCCTATATATCGATTTGCACGAAATTTGGCATAACGTACTTAATAGAGCCTAGAGTGCTTTATGCCAAGTTTCCTGGAATGATGTGTGCTGAGTTTCGTGAAAATCGGTTCAGATTAAGATATATATATATATATATATATATTTCCGACAGATTTAATGTAAATAACGTACAAAAGTTCTAATATTGCATAGATCGATTGATTTTAAGTAATTGACACACCAAGGAACCAATATATGATTGAAAGAACAAAACGTACTGAAATTAGTATAACCCAACCTGTGAAAAGTTTCGTTGAAATCGGTTCAAATTTGGATATAGATTCCACATATATTTTCATCTAAGGTAATTGGTGCTTTTAAGACCCTATATATCTTTGCACGAAATTTGGCATAGCGTGCTGAATTGCGTCTATAATAATGTATGCCAAGTTTCATGAAAATCGGTTCAGATGTATATAAAGCTCCCATATATATATATATATATATATAGTCGCCCGATTTTAGGTAAATGGTGCACCAAAGTCTTTGAAAATCATTCCATTTGCACGAAATTTGTCATAGCGTACTGAATTAAGTTTTTATTAATTTCTCTTTCGAGATGAGCTACATGATCGGAGTTGCAATGAAAAGGAAAGCCAGAGAGATACTACATTCCCACCACTATGCGACGCGTTAAGCGGCTCATCAGGCATATTGGGAAATGTGGCTTACAAATGTCTTTTCTTGATAAGTTGTATTTATGTCGACTATTGTTGCGAAATTGCATCTACGAATTAAATTCAACCGTGTCAAGGTTCGGACATTTGGCATCACACCAGAACATTCCTTTTCAGAGTAGATTTTTCTTGTACTGACGGACTTGTTTTCCATGCAGACTACAATATTTTCTCTTCAATTGTATACAACTGCATATTGTGCAACCTTAGGAAGATAAGGAGGTGGCTTTGAACGCTAAGGCGCCGGACACCAACAGATGCCATGGGAACCAGGGTTCAAATCCCAGCCGGGCTCAAGCTGAATTTTTGAGTTTTGTTTTTATGCCTTTTTAGGGCGAAGATCATTCATGTAAATGTTTTTATTAATTTCTCTTTCGAGATGAATTAAGTTTAGAATGACGTGAGCTAAATTTCTTGAAAATCGGTTCAGATTTAAATGTAGCTCCCATATATATTTTCGTCCGGTTTTATGTAATTGGTGCATCGATAGGATACATCTGTTGAATATACCCAAAGTGGTGAAGGGTATCATATAGTCGGCCCAGTCCGACTTTACTACTTTCCTTACTGGTTTTTTATTTAACATAATGACTTCCCAATTTCAATATCATTTCCACGGGAACTCGTTTACAAGAATCACAGAAACAAATAACCAAAAAATATCTATATCAGCATAACATTAAAGAATTTTCAAACATCCAATAAGACTCGACGACAAGACTCGACATTGAACATCATACATATATAAATACAAAAAAAATATACAACTATTAATTAAAACCACATTTAAGCGCACACCATACAAAACTACTCAAAATCCTATCCACAGCTCTTAAAAAATTTCCTTCTATCATTATTTTCTTTTCATTAGCTTTTCAGCCCAAGAAAATAATTATTTGATAGCATAAAGGTAGCGAAATTTTGTCATTGTAATTAATTGTTAATTTACAATAATTAACTTCATCAATTTCATATTTTACGAAACAAAAAACATATTCAAATAGAAGATACTAAATTCAAATGTTTTCAAAATTTGCCCCCCTCAATCATCAGTTTATTTCCATTATAGACTCAATTTTCAAAATTGTCATAACAAAATAACAATTTTTGGGAACCATATAATTAAATTAATTACATTCTGTTTTCTTGGAATATTTCAATAGAGGCAATTTTAAAAACAATTCATGCTTAAATAATACAACAAAATTAATGTCTTGTCCCATAGGTCGTATCAGTAACGGCAAAACTCATACGCCATGTGTGTCATCTTTCATTAAAATAATTAAAATGTTAAAATCAAATTTAATATGAGAAATATAACAATTTTAAATATTTTATAATTAAACATAAATATATATTTTTTTTATTTAAAAAACTTCTTACTTCATAGACTATGAATTATCAAAGTCATATGCTTAGTAATCCATATTTCATAAAAAATAAAAATTAAAAAATCGTAAAATAAAAATTTTATAAACCAAAACATACTTCAGAAAATGTTGAATTTAAAGTAACTCACAGGAAACTTTAAAACCTTAAACAAAAATAATTTTCTTATATTAATTACGATAAAAAAATTTTTTTTTTGCAATAAAAAAAAAATATTTTTTTCTACAAATTTCGCTTCTGAAAAACTCCTACTTTTATTTACATTTCAATATTTTTTTGAATAATTTTCAATACACCTACATTTCCCACATGTCCACTAAACAAAAATAAATAAAACCCCACCCACACCTTCAGCTTCTTTTTACACAATGTTACACACACTCTCTCTCTCCCTCTCTCCCTCTCTCTCCGCCCACAATGTCTTCTATATTTCTTTGAAGGATAACCTCTACCACAAACAAAAAAAATCGGTAAGCTTAAATGTGTTGTGCTTTTTGTGAAATATTAACTAGCAAAATAAATTAAAATACAATAAAACAAAAAATTATGTCAATAATCAATGAAATAAAAATGGTTAATAAAAGTAAATGTATGTATGTATATGTTTTATATATGTATGTGCTTGTATTAATGTTTGAAAAAAAACTTATATCAAATATATGATAAAATAAAATAATAAAAAATTATTAAAAAAAAACGCACAAAATAAATTTGGAATAAAATGAACATTTCGAATTTTGGTCTCAATTCAAAAAATAAAAATTTTGCAGAACATTTATGATAGCCCATTTCAGATTCCCCTGGGAAAACCTGGACGCTTAGATAATACATCATCATAGGTGATTTTTTTTTAATTCAAGTTCAAAAATTTTAGTATAAAAAATATGTTTCTCTTAAAGTAGTTCTCCAAAAATATTCCTTTAAAAAAATCTAGAAAGATATTTTATGGCGTATTGGTTATGTCAATACTTATACGACCTATTAAGAGAGGGTGGCGTATACATATTGTCACTACTCATACGTAAATAACTCTTAATTAAATAATTCTTAATTACATTTTATATATAATAAAAAACCCAGTCAGCGGAACCGAGCCTGGGCAATATTTTGAGATATTTGCACCATCTTGCTCGATTACAGGTCAACAGCACATCCTCTTCCTTACACTTATATATTTTCCGAATACTACCAACATTCAGTACAGTCCATCTGAGTACCACGAAGACCCTCTACGGTAACCATCAGTAGGCTCGCTTTTATATGCCTTTTGAGCTGGGGCATTCTCATTCATTCGCATAATATGGCCTAGCCACCGTAGTCGCTGCAGCTCAATACGGCTGACTATCGATGTCGATGTCCGCGTATAAATTGTAAAGCTCGTGGTTCATTCGACGCCGATATTCTTTCGTATAATTTTTCTTTCAAACACCCCAAAAGCTGCCTCATCTGCTTGCGCAAGTACTCATGCTTCTGATCCATATAATAGCACGGGCAGTATCAGCGTCTTGTAAAGTGTGAGTTTGTTCTGGCGGGAGGTGGCCCTGTTTCTAAATTGCTTACTTAGACCATAGTAGCATCTATTGGCTATCACAATCCTTCTCCGAATTTCAAAACTGATGTCATTCGTTTTATTTATGGCAGTACCAAAGTATATAAAGTCTTTTATTACCTCGAAGCTGTAGTTCTCACGTTCCATCGTTGGTCCGAGTCTACCATCAGCTTGATCTTCTGGACGTCTGAATCCTCGTTCGGTATTGAAGGGCTCCGATAGGTCAATCAACCTCTTGCCGTTGTCGGATGTTTCTTCAGGAAGGCTTAATTTTCCGACGGTGGGGCCAAAGATATTTTCCCTTCCGATTTTTGCATTAAAATCTCATAGAAGAATTTTAATGTCATGGACAGGGCAACGGTCATATGCTGTTTCTAGGCGCTCGTAAAATATGTCTTTGGTCTGTTCATCATTATCTTCGGTCGGAGCATGGACGCAAATAAGACTAATGTAGAAGAATTTCGCTTTTATGTGGATTATAGCAATTCGCTCATCTACTGGATTGAATCTGGAGACGAGGTATTTTATTCTCCTGTTAACCATAAATCCGCAGCCAAATTCATGTCTCGATTTACTTACGCCTGTCCTTTTCCATCGCATTTACTGCAAGGCAATAATTTCGGCTTTGTACTTCTTGAGTACATCCGCCAAGGCGAACACTGCGCCTGTTCTGTACAAGGTGCGCACATTCCAAGTGCAGATTCGCACATCGTGGTCCTTTATACGTTTGCGGGTCGTCAACCTTAGGGGATTTAGTTTTCTTTTTCTTAGCTTTTTCATAGTGGGTTGGGTTTTCCGAGAGTGGGCAACTAACCCGACGCCTCAACCCATTTTTATACCCTACACAACTATGTTGTCAGGGTATTATAGCTTTGTGCAGCCCCAAATGTTTGTAACGCCGCGAAATATTGGTCCTAGACCCACCTTTAAGTATACCGATCGTCATATCTCGACTAGCTGAGTCGATCTAGACATGTGTGTCCGTCCGTCCGTCCGTCTGTCCATTATAATTTGTAAACACGATACAGGCCACAGTTATGGACCAATCTTCACGAAATTTTGCATGTAGGATGGGTTGTGGCCAATGAAGACCCCTATTGTTTTAATATTTAGGGGATGAAATGGATCAAAAACATTATTTTTGTCGGTTTTTCTGGTCGCTCCAGAGGCCGCAATTATGGCCCAAACACTGCGAATTTTTGCATGAAGAAGGGGATCGGGCCAGAGAATAAGCATGCATGTTTTGATAAAGATCGGTCAATATTTAGCGGGTCAAATGGACCCTGACTTTTGTGTGAAAAATGACAAAATTTGTATTCTATGGCATATATATTTACTCCTGGAGGATGTAGACCCCAGGAGTTGATAGCATATCCAAGAGGAGTGGCTGGCCTTTAAATTGATACCAAATATAGTGATGTATATACTCAGATGTGGGAGTTACAGTCAAATATTTACAGGTGCTTACGTATTCAGATATTATTTAGTAACCCATTACCACATTAGAGGGAGAAATATGGCGCTGATGACTTTGAAATTTTTCATGAAGTGCCAGTTATGGTCAAGAACAACGCCTACAATTTTTCGTTGATGATCAGATTAAAATTTTGGGATGAAATGGACCGAAAACATAATTTTTGTGTGTTTTCGAGTAGAGTATAATCCGAAAATCACAACACAACCCACCGTGAAGGTAATCTGGACAAGTAATTATAAGGACTGTACTGAATATTCGAAAAAAGTAAGGAAGAGGGTTTTTTGACCTCCAATCGGACAAGAGGGGGCAAATATCTCGAAATATTGCTCAGACTCGGAATAAACATCCTCAGAAAGTTAGAGTTCGTGGTAGTTGTGTAGGGTATCGTATGGTCGGCCCCGTCCGACTATACTGCTCCGCTCACTGGTTTTATACTTCTTATGGGTGAACTCGCGGCACATAGTAGCTCACAATTTCATCGGGTGATGAAAATAGCTCCCCAGGTGACAGCGCGGGGAGATCAGTGTCCACAATTGAGATGAAAGAGGGACCAAGATAAGCCTAGACTTCGCCATGTTAAAGCCTATCAGAGCCGTTGCATGTTCAAACCAATCAGAGCCCTACGCCACCCAGCCCGATCCCCTTCTCCATGCAAAAGCTTGCAAGTTTTGGGCCATAATTGCGGACTCTGGAGCGACCAGAAAAACCAACAGAAATTTAATCAACAAAATATTAACCGATCTTTACCAAAAACAATAGAGGTTCATTCATTGGGCCGAACCCTTCCTACATGCAAAATTTCTTGAAGATTGTTCCATAACTGTGGCCTGTATCGTGTTTACAAATTTTAATGGAATAGATCGACTCAGCTAGTCGATATATGACGATCCTGTACTTAAAGTCTAGGACCAATATTTCGCGGCGTAACAAACTTTTGGGGCTCCACAAAGCTATAATACCCTGACAACATAGTTGTGTAGGGTATACAAATAAAGCACACCTATAAAGATATAAAAAAATACACGTGCTAATGTAGGTCATTGGATATATTCCTACACATAACCCATGCCCTAAAATGTGCCCTAACTGTAGGTCATCAACGTTCTAAAGCTGGCCATACAAAATAGTCTTTAAAAAGTCCATCCATTTACAGTAGCTTATCTAAAAAATATTTAAAAAAAAAACTGATAGTGGGAATTAAATAAAAATTTTCAAAAACCCGAGCTCATGTTATGTCCTGTCGACATATTCTTTGGAAACCGCAACTCCGATCATGTAGCTCATCTCGAAAGAGAAATTAATAAAAAAAAAACATTTACATGAATGATCCTTTCCCCTAAAAAGGCATAAAAACAAAACCTCCGGTTTTTAGTTGGTCCTAAAAATATTTTTTTAAAAAAACCGATAATTTTAACTAAATCCTCACTTTTTTAGGCTTTAGAAAAAACATTCTTTAACACTGATAGTAGGGCCTGAAAGAAGTCATTAATAAAGCTAAGGTTGTGTTAGGGTCTGAAAACAAATTATTGAAAAAAACTCACGCTCATAGTAGGCCATTAAAAAATTATTTAAAAAATCTTAGCCTTAGAGTAGGCACTAAAATATTTTTTTTGAAAATCTACGACTTATGGTAGAACCTAACATATGTTCTCATAGAAGCCCACCCTATAATTAGACCTTAAAAAATATTCTTTAAAAATTTCACATTTATTACAGACCCGTATGAAAAATATAAAGTTTTAATGAATGCAGATGGGCCTTAAAATTCGAATCCATTTTATTCCATATCATTAAAAAAACATAAATTACTTAATATTTTCATGTAAATGTCCAGTTAAAAATAAAACTGTCCATTGTCTAAAAAAATCAATATTATTAATATTAAGTCCATGTCTAAAAATAGAATCTTAAATAAATGTTCAATATATGCTAAAGAAAAAAAAAACAAAAATGTTTGCTGATTTTATTTTTTGTTTTTGTGCTAGACAGACAATTTTGATGATAAATTTATTTTTTATAACAAAAAGGGTAAGATAAATAATATAGAAAAATATATTTAAAAAATAAAATATTGATTATTATGAACTATTTATTATTATAAAATTATATTAAGGTAGATTAATTATAATTTTATTAATTTTAATAATATAGCTTTTAAGTCCTTTGAATACAAAATAATGCTTTCAATTGTTTAAGATAAGCTTACAAAAATATAATTAATTATAAAAGTAATCTAATAACGATTTCTACCATAATAATATTCCATTTTTGGGATTTTGCTCATGGGAGCGTATAAGTGTTGACATGAAGTATACAACACCATGTACCGAATGTGTAATGGTGACGTATAATGATTAGTAAATATCTTTCATTTTAATAAAGCTTAAATTATTTTCACTTTAAAAATATTTGGCATAAAATTTTTATATTTAAATAACTTTCAATTTCATTTATTTTAAACTTTAATCATTCCCTGCAAACATCCATTAATTTTTGTCATTATCAGTAACCATAGAAAATGTAAAAAAAAAAAATTGTCTCCTTAACAACAACAACAAAAACTACCTCATTTATTTCCACATATCATGAAAAATTATCCTAATTCCTAAATCAAGTGTTCATGTTATAAAAATTGGACATAACAATCTATTTAGACACAAACACACACACATCTGTTGTTTTTAATGTTGCTTTTGAAGCAGCAAAAAAAATACAATACAACAATAGGGAACAACAACAACAATATCACATACAATTTTTTTTTACATTTATCTACGTTTTTTGTTCTCCTTTTTTTTTTGCTTCACATGTTTTCTATGCGTGTTCTCCAATGCGTAGCATAAACTATGGCGTATCCCTGGCAACAAATGCCAGGCAGGCAGCCAGGCATCAGGACAACAAAAAACTGAAAAAAAAACAAAAATATAATTAGCCACAAATGTTGTTAGTTTTTTTGAAGTTTTTCAGTTGTTGCTATTGTTTTTATTGTACTCTAGTTGATGGCATTTACAGTAAAATGCACTCAGGTGTACATTAATGTAATTAAGAGGAGGATATAAAAAACATCGTTTTAATTCTAAAAAAAACACACACACACTTCCATATATAGATGTTGTAAAAAATTATTTAAAAAATCCACGCCTTATATAGTCCAGGGAAAAAATTATTTAAAAAATCCACGCCTTATATAGGCCACGGAAAAAAATTATTTAAAAAATCCACGCCTTATATAGGCCACGGAAAAAAATTATTTAAAAAATCCACGCCTTATATAGGCCACGGAAAAAAATTATTTAAAAAATCCACGCCTTATATAGGCCACGGAAAAAAATTATTTAAAAAATACACGCCTTATATAGGCCAAGGTGTGAGAAAAAATTATTTAAAAAATCCACGCCTTATGTAGGCCACGGAAAAAAATTATTTAAAAAATCCACGCCTTATATAGGCCACGGAAAAAAATTATTTAAAAAATCCACGCCTTATATAGGCCACGGAAAAAAATTATTTAAAAAATCCACGCCTTATATAGGTGTCAGAAAAAAAATTATTTAAAAAATCCACGCCTTATATAGGTGTCAGAAAAAAAATTATTTAAAAAATGCACGCCTTATGGTAAACACAAAAAAATAGTTTTTCAAAACATTCACGCCCTGTTGATGGCCCCTGAAATTTTTTTTTAACAAATCCTATTAATGTTGCCTACTTTCAGGCGTAATCCAATGAAATTATAAATGTGTGCTGCATACTTTTAGGATTTCCTTAACTATCATTGGTTTCCTTTTCGAAGCCTGTTAATCCCAATTTTTTTTTTATCAATGAATCCTCTCCAATAGCCTTAACGTCCACTTAAGTTCAGGAAAAATGTCATCATTACGTACTTGAACGTATTCCGAACAAATGTGTCCGGTATTTAGTTGCAAATCTCGGCGTGCAATTCATACGTAATGACCTAATAGAAAATCCTGCATTTGTGTGGCAGCTTAAATTATAAGTAGTAAGATTAATATGTAAGTAAGTGCACCTTGGGGGGTTATAAGGAAAAGCGAACGATGTGTGCGACCGAGCGGAAACAAATGTAGAAACAATTTGCAAAAATGTGTAACAGTTGTTCAGTGTTACAACTTCAACCCGCAGCTTGGAGGATTTTAGATAAGTTTGTGTCTTTTTGTTTTTGGATTTGTTTCTCTGATTTTTTTTGTGTGTTTTGCTCTGCAACAAGAAACTGTTGCTACTTTGTTGCAAACTTGTTTGTAAAGCTGTTGTTGGAGGTTTTTTTCTGTGATGGTTCCAGGACCATAAGGTTAAATAACTTCACACACACATTCACTCGCACACTCACATGACAAACATTCCACATAGAAATAGAAACAAACACAAAAAAATAGTTTCTGTGGTATCCAGAGATCATTTTAAGGACCTCACAGAAGTTTTCCTTTCTTGATGAGCCAAGGCAGGAGAGCAACAAAACCTAAATGGTTTTTATGCACCACACAAATGTTTAGTGCAACACTGATAAACTTTTTTTTCCTCTCTGGCCATCCACAAGAAATGTCACAAATAAGCTTTTAAGCATTCTTCGTATGTCATTTTGAAACAAACAAAAAAAAAGAAAAACTCTTTTTGCCTCAAAATTTTCAAGGGGGGGCCAACACAATCAGCCGCTTGGCCGTAAGTGGAAAAAAGTTTTTAAAAAAAATTAGGATTTTTTTTTATAATCACTTTAAGTCCAAAGTACCCTCAAGATTTATGAAAGAAGTTTGAATAGTTAGTTTTATTTATAAATCCATTACAAATAAGCCATAAATCATAACAATGACAATGCAGGTGCATACTTTTAGGCGACAATCACAATGAATAAGTGAAACAGCTGATTAATCTCAAGTACGATATTAGAGGATTTTTATAAAGTATTTCTAAGGGAGTCACGAAATGCTTTATAAAAATTAAGAGTCCAGATAGGCTCTTAAAAATATTTTTTAAAAAATCCACGCCTTATTCTAGGCCCTCGAAAAATATTTTTTAAAAAATCCACGCCTTATTCTAGGCCCTCGAAAAATATTTTTTAAAAAATCCACGCCCTATTCTAGGCCCCCGAAAAATATTCTTTAGAAAATCCACGCCTTATTGAGGGCCTCTGAAAATATTCTGTAGAAAATCTACGCCTTATTCTAGGCCCTCGAAAAATATTCTTTAAAAAATCCACGCCTTATTCTAGGCCCTTGAGGGCCTTTGAAAATATTCTTTAAAAAATCCACGCCTTATTCTAGGCCCTTGAGGGCCTTTGAAAATATTCTTTAGAAAATTCACGCCTAACAGTAGGCTTTAAAAAATATTCTTAAAAAATCCACGCCTAACAGCATGCTTTAAAAAATATTCTTTAAAAAATCCACGCCTAATAGAAGGTATTAAAAAATATTCTTTAAAAAATCCACGCCTTATGGTAGGCTCTCAAAAATATTCTATAAAAAATCCACGCCTTGTAATAGGCTCTCAAAAAAAAAAAATTATTTAAAAAATCCACGTCTTATACAGGCCTAGGAAAATATATTTTTTTACAAATCTTCACTTTACATTAGGCCTTGAAATTTTTTCATTAAAATATCCAATTTTTATTCTTCATGTTTTTGAAGGGGGAGAAACCACCACATTTTCTATTGCATATTTTTGGGGTTTACTTTCGGCTCTACAAATGGAAAACAGTTTTCCACAAATACACAAAAAAACTCAACTGAGTTGAAACAAAAACCACCATGTTTATTCTTGCTACAAATGTTGCCTTTCTTTTCTCTTGTTTTCTGGTTTTTATTAAAAAGAAGCTTTTAGATTAATTGCTGGTAATGGTGAACAGAACACCTACACACACCCACACAAGCGCATTAAACTTCAAACTATCAGAATGATAGAATAGAAACAACAACAACTGAATTCAAAGTTCCATTCATTTTCAAGAATAATGCCACCTCATTGTTGGAGTATAATGAAATTGAAATGAAATTACTATGACACGATCTGTGACATATCTATTGTTTACAAATGGCCTTGACAGAAATAAACCAGGATGGGGAAATTTTCAATATAGATTTAACACACTTCTTTCTAGACTTAATTCACTACGCTGTGCCAAATTTCGTGGAAATCGAGAGATATATAGGGATTTTGGTGCACCAGATACATTAAATCGGACAAAAATATATATGGGAGCTATATCTAAATCTGAACCGATTTTCCCGAAACTTACGAGTCATCATTCTAGACTCAATTCATTACGCTATGCCAAATTTCGTGCACATCGAAGAATATATAGGATCTTTTGGCGCACTATTTACCTAAAGTCGGACGAAAATATATATGGGAGCTATATTTAAATCTGAACCGATTTTCAGGAAACTTAACACACATCGTTCTGGACTTAATTCAGTACGCTTTACCAAATATCGTGCAAATCGAAGGATATATAGGATTGTATAGATCCTTGAGAGCCTTGAAAAAATATTTTAAATAAATCCACGCCTTGTATAGATCCTTGGGAGCCTTGAAAAAATTTGTTTAATAAATCCACGCCTTGTATAGATCCTTGGGAGCCTTAAAAAAATTTGTTTAATAAATCCACGCCTTGTATAGATCCTTGGGAGCCTTGAAAAATATTTTAAATAAATCCACGCCTTGTATAGATCCTTGGGAGCCTTGAAAAAATATTTTAAATAAATCCACGCCTTGTATAGATCCTTGGGGGCCTTGAAAAAATTTGTCTAACAAATCCACGTCTTGTATAGATCCTTGGGAGCCTTGAAAAAAATTGTTTAATAAATCCACACCTTGTATAGACCCTTGGGAGCCTTGAAATAATTTGTTTAATAAATCCACGCCTTATATAGATCCTTGGGAGCCTTGAAGAAATTTGTTTAATAAATCCATCCATAATATAGATCCTTGGGAGCCGTGGATTTTTTAAAAATTATTTTTAGGACCTACTATATAAGGCGTGGATTTGTTAAAAATTATTTTAGGTCCTACTATATAAGGCGTGGATTTTTTAAATAATTTTTTTTCGAGTTCTATATAAGGCGTGGATTTTTTAAATAATTTTTTTTTCGAGTTCTATATAAGGCGTGGATTTTTTAAATAATTTTTTTCTGTGGCCTATATAAGGCGTGGATTTTTTAAATAATTCTTTTCCGTGGCCTATATAAGGCGTGCATTTTCTAAATAATTTTTTTTCGAGTTCTATACAAGGCGTGGATTTTTTAAATAATTTTTTCCGACACCTATATAAGGCGTGGATTTTTTAAATAATTTTTTTTCGAGTTCTATATAAGGCGTGGATTTTTTAAATAATTTTTGTATGGTCCTATATAAGGCGTGGATTTTTTAAATAATTTTTGTATGGTCCTATATAAGGCGTGGATTTTTTAAATAATTTTTGTATGGTCCTATATAAGGCGTGGATTTTTTAAATAATTTTTTCGAGTTCTATATAAGGCGTAGATTTTTTAAATAATTTTTTTCGGGTTCTATATAAGGCGTGGATTTTTTAAATAATTTTTTCGAGTTCTATATAAGGCGTGGATTTTTTAAATAATTTTTTCGAGTTCTATATAAGGCGTAGATTTTTAAATAATTTTTTCTGTGGCCTATATAAGGCGTTGATTTTTTAACAGTTTATTCTTCGTCGTCTATATATCGCGTTGATTTTTCCTAGCATATTTTTTCGAGGCTATATAAGGCGTGGATTTTTTAAATAATTTTTTTCCGTGGCCTATATAAGGCGTGGATTTTTTAAATAATTTTTTTTCGAGTTCTATATAAGGCGTGGATTTTTTAAATAATTTTTTTCCGTGGCCTATATAAGGCGTGGATTTTTTAAATAATTCTTTTTGGAGGTCTATATAAGGCGTGGATTTTTTAAATAATTCTTTTTGGAGGTCTATATAAGGCGTGGATTTTTTAAATAATTCTTTTTGGAGGTCTATATAAGGCGTGGATTTTTTAAATAATTCTTTTTGGAGGTCTATATAAGGCGTGGATTTTTTAAATAATTCTTTTCGTGAGCCCTATATAAGGCGTGGATTTTTTAAATAATTCTTTTTGGAGGTCTATATAAGGCGTGGATTTTTTAAATAATTCTTTTTGGAGGTCTATATAAGGCGTGGATTTTTTAAATAATTCTTTTTGGAGGTCTATATAAGGCGTGGATTTTTTAAATAATTCTTTTTGGAGGTCTATATAAGGCGTGGATTTTTAAATAATTTCTTTCGGGTTCTATATAAGGCGTGGATTTTTAAATAATTTTTTCGGGTTCTACATAAGGCGTGGATGTTTTAAATAATTTTTTTCGAGTTCTATATAAGGCGTGGATTTTTTAAATAATTTTTTTTCGAGTTCTATATAAGGCGTGGATTTTTTAAATAATTCTTTTTGGAGGTCTATATAAGGCGTGGATTTTTTAAATAATTTTTTTCGAGTTCTATATAAGGCGTGGATTTTTTAAATAATTTTTTTCGAGTTCTATATAAGGCGTGGATTTTTTAAATAATTTTTTTCGAGGTCTATATAAGGCGTGGATTTTTTAAATAATTTTTTTTCGGGTTCTATATAAGGCGAGAATTTTTCAAATAATTTTTTTTGAGTTCTATATAAGGCGTGGATTTTTTAAATACTTTTTTTCGGGTTCTATATAAGGCGTGGATTTTTTAAATAATTCTTTTTGGAGGTCTATATAAGGCGTGGATTTTTTAAATAATTCTTTTTGGAGGTCTATATAAGGCGTGGATTTTTTAAATAATTCTTTTTGGAGGTCTATATAAGGCGTGGATTTTTTAAATAATTCTTTTTGGAGGTCTATATAAGGCGTGGATTTTTTAAATATTTTTTTTTCGATTTTTTAAATATTTTTTTTTCCAAAGCCTACATAAGGCTTGGATTTTTTAAATAATTTTTTTTCGAACTCTATATAAGGCGTCGATTTTTAAATAATTTTTTTCGAGTTCTATATAAGGCGTGGATTTTTTAAATAATTTTTTTCGAGTTCTATATAAGGCGTGGAAAATATATCCATTTATTCTTTAGTTATATTTATTTTGTAGCATATCTTAAGGCTGCAAAAAAATGAAAATGAAGAAGAGCTGTTATATTTTTCTT
>NW_026885995.1:0-74141 GCF_032173495.1 Musca vetustissima
AAATTTTTAATCCGAATATTTTGTCTTGGAAATGGGAAAAATTGCCACATATTTTTGGTTTCCTTCCAACGAAAACTTTCAAAATGCCGATATAAGTGACTTCCATCATAATTGTTTGGAATTTCCGATAATTAACTTTTGTGTTGCACAGTGGTAACAGTTCGGTTGGAAAATTTTAAGCTGTTAAATGCCGAAATATTTTGCAGTAAGTCTTGAAACCAAATTATTGCGAGGTCCAGAAGAAATAAAGTTTAGGGGGGTTTCCGGTCAATATTTTGAGGTGCTACAAACGGAATGACAATTAAAGAGTCTCCTCAAAGTATGGTGGAATGTATATTAATATTGGAGTAATGGTCTTTGTCGCTACAAATCGGAAATTCTAAAGGATAAATCTTCACAAATATATATGTAGGTGATATGTAAATTTTGGATTCATGTGGCTCATATATTCCTTCATTGGTATGGGGTATGATATAGTCGACACCGTCCTACCTTTGTCCTTTTTTTCGAGTCCTAACCCCTCATCTAATGCCGAAAATCTAAATGACTATGACCTTGATTTGAACATTTTCTATTCCATTCCACACAAAACCAACAAAGTAAAATTGTTTACTGCATACTTTTAGGTTTTTACATTAATTATAAATAATAATTATTTTATAATTGACATTTGGAAATGGATACAACAGAGAAACCTTTACATTTAAAATTCTTCTTCTTCACACACATACAGCCAGACAACTGAGACAGCAACAACAACAGCACAAACACAACGATACATACATCCACGTGTTCAGGTTGTGTGAACTAACCCTGAAGTGGGTTAACAAAACAATTTTTGTGGTAAAAATTTTAATTGCATACTTTTTGCCGTTGCTGTTGGCATGGTGTTGTTTTTCATTTTAATTTCCTACAGAATGCTTGCAGGCAAAAAATGTTGCCAAAAAAAGAGAACGAAAGAGAAAGAAAATGAAACGAACAGGACACAGTAAGGTAGATTTCGAAAATAAAAAAATATAATTCGTCTGAACACACAAGAGACGAGCAAAACGATGAATGAAGCAACAACAATATGATAATATTTGCCTAAAAGCAATTTTCAATTAAGCCATCACCTCAAATTATTTTCATGGCAACAACGGTACGAAAAAACTGAACATTTTAATATTAACCATTCTATACACCATTCACACCATTTCATTTCGTTCCCAAACATTTTCATTCATAAAAAAAAAACTGTTTGGTGGTCAAGCGGAGCAACTTGCCAGGACTCGCTTTCCTCTTAGTTGAAATTGTACTACAATTTATGGCTTATGAACGCCGCCGAAATGTGACCATCAACTGCAGTTGTTTGTCTTGTACCACACCGAACAAACACCAACCATTTATCCAACCCACCAAACCAAGCAGCCACTCAACAATTTATGGATGAAACAATCCAAGGTAAACTCTTTGTATGCTGTTGGTAACGGTGTAGGTGTTTTCCAGGTGTTGTGCGAATTCTATTTGAACGTGAATTCTAACCAAAAAGTCTTAAAACCAAACGACCGAAACAAACTGGGGGAAAAAACGTTATATTTTAATTTTAAATACTTTCGTTTGTCTTTCATGGCCCACCATTGACCATGAACATTAAGCCGTCAGTGTGATAAATTTTTTTTCTGGTAGGGAATTCAAATTTGATGATTTTTTCTTCGACAGAAGAACATGTTTAAATTTCTCGATAAAAATAGTATCGATATAAACCAGTAAGGAAAGTAGTAAAGTCGGTCGGGGCCGACTATATGATACCCTTCACCACTTTGGGTATATTCATCAGATGGAATCCTAAAAGACGTCGCATATTTGAAGGACCATTAACATGAAATTAAACATGTCATTCTGCAACATATACTAAATTTTGGTCAGATGTAGAGTTGCTTCTTACAATTGGACAAAATTATGTAAATAAATTTAAATCAAAATATCGAAATCTGAACCGATTTCATCGAAACTTGTCACATGTTAGGTTACACTTATCTCAATATGTTTTTTGCATTCGGAAACATCTTGAATTCTTCATTTACCTATAAATCCACATTTCGAGCAAATCGAAGGAGATATAGGGACTTTGGTGCACCATTTACATAAAATCGGACGAAATTACATATATTCACGAAACTCAGCACACATCATTCAATACTCAATTCAGTACACGGAAGTCGGAAGATATATAAGGACTTTGGTGTACCATTTAAATAAAATCGGACGAAACTATATATGGGAGCTATATCTAAATCTGACCGATTTTCACGAAATTTAACACACATCATTCTGCATTTAATTCAGTAACCCAAGCCAAATTTCGTGCAAATCGAAAGATATATAGGGACTTTGGTGCATAATTTACATAAAATCGGACGAAACTATATATGGGAGCTTTATCTAAATCTGAACCGATTTTCTCGAAACTTGGCACACTTCGTTTTGGACCTAATTCAGTACTCTGTGCCAAATTTCGTGCAAATCGAAATATATATATATATATGGACTTTGGTGTCCCATTTACCTTAAATCGGACGAAAATATATATAAGAGCTATATCTAAATCTGAACCGATTTTCTCGAAACTTGGCACACATCATTTTGGACCTAATTCAGTACTCTGTGCTAAATTTCGTGCAAATCGATAGATATATAGGGACTTTGGTGCCCCATTTACCTTAAATCGGACGAAAATATATATGGGAGCTATATCTAAATCTGAACCGATTTTTCCCAATTTCGATAGGGTTCGTCCTTGGGCCAAATAAGTGACTTGTGCCAAATTTCATCCAAATTGGATCATAAATGCGACCTGTACTTTGTTTACAATTTAACATCTACAGACGGACGGACGTACATGCATAAATCGACTTAAAAGTGATTCCATGCATATTCTCAAAAGGAACCATGTGTCTATCTCGTTTCCTTTTGTCTGTTACAAACATATGCACAAAGACATAATACCCTGTACCACAGTGTGGTGAAAGGTATAATAAAATTGGACATATGAAGCCTCCTAATATGTTACCTATAATTTTCAAGACTTTTGCAACATTTTGTAGTCGAAGTGTTTGTATATGTGTCAAAAAAAAAAAAAAAAAAAGTCGGGACTTTATAAATAGGGGCCATTAGGTGGATGCCATACAAAAACGTGATCTGATATAGATCCGTCCGTCAAATTTTTTAAATTCGGCAGTTCACAACTTTCGGCCAAGCGAAGCAACTCTTTAGCTCTTTTGATGGTATTTTCTTTCTGTTGCGGTGTAAGTAAGCTCATGTAAGCTCATTTTTCAATATTTGCCGAATAAAATATTGCGATATGTTCAGCTCGCGAGCCATTTTACGGCCACTGCGATGTTGCTGTTTTCTTCCGTCCACTTCGTTGACGTCGGGCTACGCTACCAGTATCACGGAAACAAAACAAGTATTCTATAAAAAAACATTCCGATGACATTTGGTGCTTAACAACCGGACGAAACCGCTGAAGCTAGAAAACTAAATTTTAGAACAATTTAGAGATTTTGAAAACATATAAAAATAGAAATTATTGGACCGAATTTCTAGACGTTTCATAAGGATGATTGGGTCTTGGTTTCAACGCCATAACATTAGACACACAGTTCCTCCCTGTCCGAAATATTATATAACCTTTTTTTCGGGAGGAAAATATCAATACTACACTACAAAAATATCAATATTAATATCCATTTTAGGATAATATCTAGGGCTATAACAGTAGCCCTACTATTGATATTTTAAGAATTTGCTTGCTAAGTCTTTCCATGCGCGTCGGTTTTGTGCGCAGCTTATCCATCTTTTCCAGTAGGATGTTAAACATGTCACACGACAAACAGCTCCGAGAGGTTCTTTCCGACTTTAACTTCTGACATTGTGCCAATTATCCCGCATAGCGGATTGGGCTGTCAAATGCGGCTGTGTAGTCGACGAATATGTGGAATGTGTCAATGTATTTTACGTGGGTCTTTTCTAAGATTTGGTGCAGTGTGAAAACCTGGTCTGTTGTAGATTTTTCAGATCTGAAGCCGTTTTGGTATGGTCCAATAATGCCATTGACCATTGTTCTTCGCACAGCACGCTGGATAACATGTGAGAATATCAATCATCTTTTTCTCGCGTGTTTTTCGTTATTTTCTATTTATTTCGTTATATTCTATCATAGCATGGGTTTTCTCATAGGATCCTCCCATTTATTTTAGATATTTTGATTGCCATCCTCATGGTGGAGGGTATAAAACTTTCGCACTTCTTTAAGTCTTAACATAATGTAGTTAAAACTCGTCGAAATTTTAAATTGATAATGTACGTACAGCTATGCACTCACATGAGGTAGATAATAAAAACAGTCCGACTTTAATGTCTTAGCTTTGTACAGTGAGATATGTCAACATCGTACGAGATTTCTAATAATTCATTAGAAAATAGAACTTTTCTTCGAAAATTAAAACTCGTCGAAACTCAAAAAGAACTTTCGAATTATTGGTAAGTTTTTATTTCGACTTAGTTGGTCATCGGAAAAAAATAATTTCTAATAATTAGATTGGAAAGTAGCAAATATTTAAAAAGTGATAGTGCCTTTATAATGGTTCGAAGTCTAATATTTACAGATTTCATATAAATTTCATGTCGACACCTGTTACTACCAACAAAATTAATAAATTATATTATTCGAGTTATTCTACCATGATATCATTAAATTTGACTGCGGCGTCAAACAAGGTTATACCAACAAAAGCTCCTTTAAAATATGTAAGAAGACAAAAGCAAAGTACAACTACACCTACGATCGCTTCATCCATCATAGCAACGATATCCCTATGAGTAACAACAACGACATTTTTAGCTCGCATCAGCTAATCTTTAATATAATGTCGGCAGGAATGGAACTAAGTCGTGAAACAATAAATTTCGAAAAGAATTTTGCCCTATGATATATTTCAGTTTCCCATAACACGCTCCAACTACAATCAGCGATTTGGTATAATTTTTTTCTGAATTCCTATTTTATGTAAACGGCAATTATTACCGATTTTTCTGGCCCATTAAAGTTTCCCAACATTTGGCATCCCTAAATATTTTTTCATGGTATTTTCGTTTTTATGATTATTATGGGGTGTCCAGTTTTAAGGTACAAATACTCATCCTACCTTCGCTGGCTACGTTGGAACAAACAACAAAAAACTAAAATTTACATATAAATGAGCTTTAGGATAAAGTCAACTGGGGGTGAGTTGGGAAGTATAGTGCCGCCTGCCACGTTCCTTACCCACCACAATAATAATAACTGAATTCATATGAATTTATAAGTTCTGCTTTTTGTTGAATTCCTTTTTTTGTTTTCTTTTTGGAACATTTAAGCTATTGGGTGTCATGAGTTTTTTTGCATTCCCTTTTTTTAATAGAGCATTATTTAATTTTATGTTCTCTTTTCTCACTCATCCCTCAAGAGGCCGAGGAAAAAACGACAACAACTAATGTAAAGTCCTGTTCGTCCTTTACACAAATGCTTAGTTATTATTCTTTAGAATTCGTCGGAGTTTTTTTTTTACTTTTTTCTTGCATGGAAAATTATTTCAAGGTAACGGCTCTGTCGGCCTGCCGTTTGTTTGTTAAGGGCCATGCAACGAACCAATAATTTAACCTAACTTTCAATGGTGTTCAGTATTAATAAAAAAACGGAGGAAATCCCTGTAACAAAAAGAAAGGTAAAATATTAATACAGGGATATCCTTTTTTGACTTCACTTTCCTAGATTCCATTTTTTTGTTGCCTTCCTTCCTCCATACAAGAGAAACTTAAGGTTATCCGTTGTTGTTGCAATATTCATTTGTTAAAGGTCACTCGGTTTGTGTTCAGGTTCACTGGGTCCAAATGATGATGATTTTTATAACAGTAAATGTGATATTTGATGTCTTTCATTTCTTTTTTGTTTCTTCCTTGCCTTCATTGATGTAACCTGACTTTTAAGTGTAGCATAATTTGAGGCGAATGTTGGTTTTTTTTCTTTCATTCTGCTGTCAGCTGTTATTATTTTATTATATAATTTGTTGTTATTACTTGTGCCTGGTTCGTGTTATGCTTTTTAACATTCCGTCTTTTTTTAATGTGGAATATGAAATTAGAAACAATTTGTTGTGGTGTGAGAAAATGTAAAGAGGGTAGTAGAAAAATCTAAAAAAAATAATTTATAGAATGAGGTTCCGTCTGTTATAATTTTTTATACCCTCCGCCTTAATATGGCTGTAATTTGGCATTGTGGGCCTTTCGAGTGACAAACTACATATTCACAGAAAATTGTCAATATAAATCTATGTTCCTATAGAGTTCCTATGCACAGGCATATGTTTGTAACAGGTAAAAGGAAACGATATAGACCCATGGTTCCTTTAGAGAATAGGCATAGAATCATTTTCTGAGTAGATTTATGCATGTCCGTTTGTCCGTCCGTCCGTCTGTCCATGTTAAATTTTAAATAAAGTACAGATCGCAGTTATTATCCGAATTGGATGAAATTTGGCGCAGCTCATCTATTTGGCCCAAGGACAAACCGTATTGAAATTAGGAAAAATCAGTTTAGATTTAGATATAGCTCCCTTATATATTTTCCGATTTAAGGTAAATGGTGCACCAAAGTACTTACATATCTTTCGATTTGTACCAAAATTGGCATATTTATATATATATATATATATAAATTAAGTATAGAGATATGTGTGTAAAATTTCAGGAAAATCGGTCCAGATTCAGATATAGCTACCGCATATATATTCGTCCGATTTTATGTTAATGTTGCACCAATGTCCCTATATATCATTCGATTTGCATGCAATTTGGCATAGCGTACTGAATTAGTCTAAAATTATGAGTGGTAAGTTTCGGTAAAATCGGTTCATATTTAGATGTGGTTCCCATATATATTTTCGTTCGATTTTATGTAAGTGGTCCAAAGTGGTCCCTGTATATCCTTGGATTTGCACGAAATTTGGCATAGCGTACTGAGTGAAGTCTAGAGTGATTTGTGTTAAGTTTCGGGAAAATCGGTATAGATTTGGATATAGTTCCCATATATATTTTCGTCCGATTTTATGTAAATGGTGCACCAAAATCCCTATACATCCTTCGATTTGCACGAAATGTGGCATAGAGAAATGAATTGAGTTAAGAATCATTCTAGAATTGAGTCCAGAATGATGTTTCGGGAAAAGAGGTTCAAATTTCGATATGGGTCCAACATATGGATATGTATTCCTCCGATTTTACATAAATGGTGCACCAAACTCCTCCAAACTCCTAATAGGTTGCCGAAGGAACATGAGCATGTTTCTTCGAGTAACTGTGGCATGCAATTGTGAGGATTCATATGTACAACATACCTAAAGTGGTGAAGGGTATCATATAGTCGGCCCAGTCCGACTTTACTACTTTCCTTACTGGTTCAGTTTTGATTTATTGGTCCACGTTTTGGTACATTTTGGGACTTCGGGTTCTTATAGGATGAATACCATTCTCTGCAAACAATTATCAATATAGGTCCATGTTTTGTAAGGTATCCATATATTTCTCACACCTCTACTCTTTTTGGGTATTTTAAGGGTTTTAGTTGCAATTCCCACACTAAGTGGCAAAATTTTCTTGAGTGTCTTGGAGATCACAAAACTTAGTCATAGTAAATGTCAGTAATGACATAGTTCCAAATAAGGATTCGTGTCATTTGAGGTAGTCTCGACGAATTGTCATTTCGGGTTATAGGTCTTGGTTATACGTCTTGGTTATACATCTTGACTTCTATAAAGGATCTTCCCCACTTTCGATATTTTTGAGGGCCTGGCCATATTTTCAAGCCTATATTTCAATAATTTGATGTTGAGGAATTGTGGGCCATTTATGCGGAAAGTAAATACTTTGCAAAAACTTGCCTAAATAGGTCTATGCTTTGAATGAGCCCTCATAAAAAGTTTTTTCATATTTAAAGTTTTTTTGAAGGTCCCGGCGTATTTGCCAAGCTATATTTATACCCTTCACCACACTGTGGTACATAATCTTTGTGCATACGTTTGTGAAAGGCAAAAGGAAGCGAGATAGACATATGAGTATATGCATAAAATCACTTTTTAACACACATCATTCCAGACCTAATTCATTACGTTGTGCCAAATTTCGTGCAAATCAAAAAATATTAAGGGACTTTGATACACCATTTACCTTAAATTCGGCAAAATATTTTTGGCCTATCTTTCTGAACCGATTTTCACAAAATTTAACACACACCATTCTAGACCTAATTCATTATGTGTGCCAAGTTTCGGTGCAAATGTGTAAAGATATATAGGGACAAAGTTTGTCACCAATTACACACAATTTTGTACAAAATATATATGGGAATATATTTAAATCTGAACCGATTTTCAGGAAATTTAACACACATATATTTTAGACCGATTCATTACGCTGTGCCAAAATTTTGCAAAGCGAAGTTAGTATAGGGATTTTCGTACACCATTTACCTTAAATCGGACGAAAATATATATGGGAGTTATATCTAAATCTGCACCGATTTTCTGTAAATTTAACACACACCATTCTAGACCCAATTCATTACGCTGTGTCAATTTTCGTGCAAATCGATATATAGAGACTTTCGTAAACCAATTACCTTAAATCGGACGAAAATATATATGGGAGCTATATCTAAATCTGAACCCATTTTTAGAAAATTTAACATACCCCATTCTAGACCTAATTCATTACTCTGTGCCAAGTTTCGTGCAAATCGAATGATATATAAGGACTTTCGTACACCATTTATCTTAAATCGGACGAAAATATATATGGATCTAAATCTAAATCGATTTTTCCAATTTCAATAGGGTTCGTCCTTAGGCCAAATAAGTGACCTATGATGCACCAAAAAACTCGAAATGTGGCCGATATGCACAAAACATATTGAAATTAGTATAACCAAACCTGTGACTAGTTTCGATGAAATCGGTTTAGATTTCGATATAGCTTTTATATATATTTTCGTCCGATTTTAAGTAAATGGTGCACCAAACTCCTCATGATTATCAGATATTTATCTAAATAATCAACGGGTGTCCGATTGATATTTACTTTATATTGAATATCTGTACGAATGAAAAACTTAGTATAGGTTGTTGAATAATATGTTTATGGATCCAATTTAATTTTACTGGTCCTTCAAAAATGTGACGTCTATTAAGATTCATCTGTTGAATATACCCAAAGTGGTGAAGGGTATCATATAGTCGGCCCCGTCCGACTTTACTACTTTCCTTACTGGTTTTATAATTTGATTGTTCGAATTTTCTAAGGATAAAAAACTATATAGCAAAAAAATCGATATGGATCCTGATTTTAAAACCAGCCCTGGTTTAAATTTTTGCAATATAAATCCTTGTATTGACTCCATATAAGGTCCTTACTGAACTCAGGTCTTCATAGAAGAGTGGAAGCTCGGGGAGCCTTTATAGACAATCTGAAGCTCAGGGGTTATTATAAACGAGTTGAAGCTTAAGTCCTTAAAGTCTTGCTGAAGCTTAGCTTTTATATGCGAATCAATTAAAGCATGGGAGCCCCAATAGGCGAACTAAATCTCAGAGAGTTCTTATAGGCAAGCTGATGCTCAGGTAGTCCTTATATGCGATATGATAACCCTCAGGAAATCGTTACATATGAGCCAAAGTTTAAAAAAACCGATTAGTTGTTAACCACACGTAGAGGATTGAGATGTTTCTCAAAAATAACTTTTGGAGTTTCCCCACAGATTCGACAATTTTGCCTTCTGAAGTAACCCCCGAAGTGGAAATGGAATATGCTTTTCGATGGATAATTTTCAGGCATGTCTGCAGAAAAGAAGTGTTGTTGTCGATGGTCGACCTAAATGATAAATGATGGGAAAATGACATGTATGGGCTTTCTTCAACAAACGGGGCTAAATCACGATCTTTAAACTTGTTGGATTCCACACAATTTAATACTAGCCCAAAAGAGACATGAGTAAATTGGAGAAAATTTTGAAAAACATACATTATCGTTATTTTTAAGACTTTTATAAGATCCATCCAGCATAGATCCATTCTATGCGTTTGAAGCCTAAACAAAAAGCATTTGACCGTTTGGATATTCGGAGACCAGCCAAAATCGTTCTTGTATGCAATATTCCCCTTGAGTAACGTAGGGCGTCATGATCTGGCCTATGTTTCCAACCTTAATGTATATAATTTGATATTTTACTTTCTTAGGAATTTATCTCGGTTTGCCCCCTATATAAAAGTCTCAATCGAATTTAGGTATTTTGAATAACCACATCATGGCGCAGTGTGTAGAAAGTTCGGTCAATCAAATCTTTACAAACTAAATATTTTGGAAAATCCCCTGTTTATATCTCAAAATTCCCAGCCGTTAGTAAAAAGGGAAGATAATTTATTCATAAAACAAAGCATTAGACTAGTCACTTCAATATTTTATCTCAATACTCCTCCCAACCCTCGAATTAAAGGGAGTAAAACTGCGTAACAAATTGATATTAACGAAATCCAGTAATTGGTCTAATGAAAGTTGAAAATTTAAATTTATTTTCCTGATGTAAATTTACCCATCCTTTTTAGCCATCATATTAGAGAAAACATTTGGCAAAACGAACGAAAGGACCACAACGAAAGGAAAATGTGGAACAAACAGTGAATGGTTATTTATAAAAGGATATCGTCATACAAAATCTTTGCTAGCACATTATAACCATCCCATGTCTGTTGCATTGTTTTCGCATAAGAATACCCCCACTGCCACAGCTAACTTTTATTTTTACCCTCTGTGTTAACCATTACCCAGGCTTCTATCCTGTGATCCTTGAAAACGAGTACGAGAAATGCGAATGTAATTTAAAAATTGCATTCCATGCTGTCGCTTTTCATTTAAAGCTTTGATATATGATGACAACAAATGCAGAAGGTTATAGTCAACATATATCAAAAGGAGATACGAAGATAGACTTGTTTGTTCAATGGAATACAGCGGCAACAACAGCAGCAGCAGTGTCTGTCCGTCTGCCTGTCTGCTGGTCTGTGTGGCACAACGAATGTGTTTAAGTGTGTGGCAGGAGAATATATTATAAGATGTGTTTTAAGATATTACCACTTGGTTGTTGGTTTTTTTTCTATCTCTAGAAAATAAACAACAGGAAAAATGATCTAATGTAGTGTGTTGTTGCGTGAAGGAGGCAGTGAGTGTGAGTGTGTCACGGTCCCCAAATGGGAATTCATGAGTGAGGAAAAAAATGAATGTTATTCCAATATTATGGATGGAGCGAATGCAACAACTTGTGGCATGTCTTATGTCAATACTGCAAAAAACATAAGAGGAGGAGGAGCCAGAAAAAACAACCGACAACAACGTGTGAAGTCCTTGTGGAGTTATACAGCGATGATAGTGAAGTTTATTATGGGCAATGGAAAAAGTATAACGGGGGTGATGTCCAATACCTCCTTTTAGAATTATTAGAATTTAATGAAATAAGGTCACTTGGAAAGAAATGTATGTGTAAAATTATTTAATCGAAATTGAGTCCTGCTATGGCAAAATTCCAGTTCGAACCCAACCAAGGAACGATAATAATCAAAATAATGGACAGTGCGGGCCTATCGAACGCATTCATTTCTAACCAAGGGCGTTTTTGGAAATAATTTTAAAGAGAATAAGGACTATTGTTGTGGGGGACATATGCAAATTTTTTTATTTAAAAATCTGTAGAGGCTCAGACTCCATATAAGGGTACGCCCCAATTGTCGGTATTTTGGGATTTTTGAGAGAGTTTTTGAACCGAAGTCGCTTTAATTTAAAACTTTGGGTTCTTATCGGGTACCAAATCTTTCCACTAAATATTATAAATCTACGTCCACTTTTTCGGTTAGCCCCCGTATAACGGTACCGCCAATGTTCGGTATTTTGATGTTTTTGAGAGCTCTTCTTAACCGAATGCGCTTTAATTTGGTACATTGGGTTCTTATTGGGTACCAAATGCTTCCACTAAAAGTTATCACTAACGGCCTATATTTTCGGGTAGCCCCAATACAAAGATACGCCCAAAATGTCAGTATTTTGGCAACGTATTTATATTTGGGTTGCCACATATAGACGTATTCCACCATAGTATGGGGGATATTCGTTACCCCAAATTATCAGTGTCTACCCTAAAAAGTATGGAATTCTAAGATGCGTTAGCCGTCTGTTGTAATCATTCCGTCTTCTAAGGATATCGTAATATAAAACTCAAACCTGACGATCATGCCTCCTGAATTACGGATTTTTAATATTTAGCGTGAAGAACGGTATATCGGTCTGAAAGTAGGCATAGTCCCTCATATAATTATAACCCCAAATATTCGCTAATTCCTACACTGTGCAATATTGACCCCGCTTTAGGTATAGCATCATATAACTTTGCCCCTTAACTGCAGTATTTTGAGGATTTTATACATATGTTCCACTCTACCATGCATTATCACGTTTTAGGATTTTGAGATTTTAGGAAAAATTTACATAAAAAATTTCTGAAATTTGAGTTTGGTGTACAATATGGTGTACATTAATCGATTTGTAGAATTGTCAGTATAGGTCCATGTATGTTCATATTTTCATTTCAAATACCTGTCAGTATGCCTATGGTGGAAAGTATCCAATGTTCGGCCTGGCCGAACTTGACGTTTTTTTCACTTGTTTAATAATATATTGCTAGTTTCCAGGCTCAATTTTCTAATAATAATAGTACAAAAATATTATTAGAAAATTGAGCCTGGAAAAATCTGAAAAACTCCACGACTATGATTTTTTCAATTTATCTTAGCGATTTGGATTGCTTACAACATTTGGGATACCACTGCCAGAGCTATGGTTTTTTTATAAAGATATTTCAATATAACTCAGAGACTAGGATTTATTTTTTAAAGGTAGAATTGCAATGTTTTATTTTCGATATTTTTGGGGACTTTTAGTAGCTTGGCACGCGTAAGAACATTTTTCATACCCTTCACCACACTGTGGTACAGGGTATTATGTATTTGTACATATGTTTGTAACAGGCAAAAATAATCGAGATAGACACATGGTTCCTTTTGAGAATATGCATTCAATCACTTTCTGAGTCCATTTATGCATGTCCGTCCGTCTGTCTGTCCATGTTAAATTGTAAACAATGTACAGGTCGCATTTAAGATCCGAATTGGACGGAATTTGGCACAGCACATTTGTTTGGCCCAAGGAACCTATTGAAATTGGGAAAAAATCGGTTCAGATTTAGATATAGCTCCCATATATAGTTTCGCCCGATTTAAAGTAAATGGGGTACCAAAGTCCCTATATATCTTTCGATTTGCACGAAATTTGGTATAGCCTACTGAATTAGGTCTAGAATGATGTGTGCTAAGTTTTGTGAAAATCGGTTCAGATTTAGATAAAGCTCCCATATATAGCTGCGTCAGATTTTAGGTAAATAGTCCACTAAAGTCCTTGGAAATCTTTTGACTTGCACGAAATTTGGCACAGCGTAATGAATAAGGTCTAAAATGATGTTTGCCAAGTTTCGTGAAAATCGGTTCAGATTTAGATATAGCTCCCATATATATCTTCGTCCGATTTAAGGTTAATTGTGTACCAAATATCTTTCGAGTTGCAAGAAATTTGGCATAGAGTACTGAATTGCGTCTATAACAATGTGTGCTAAGTTTCATGAAAATCGGTTCAGATTTAGATATAGCTCCCATATGTAGTTTCGCCTGATTTTATGTAAATGGTGCACCAAAGTCCTTCGAAATCTCTTCATTTGTACGAATATTGGCAAAGCGTACTGAATTAAGTCTAGAATGATGTGTACAAAGTTTCGTGAAAATCGGTTCGAATTAATATATAGCTCCCATATATATTTTCTTCTGATTTTAGGTAATTGGTGCACCAACGTCTCTGAAAATCATTCGATTTGCACAAATTTGTCATAGCGTACTGAATTAAGTTTAGAATGACGTGTGCTAAGTTCCGTGAAAATCGGTTCAGATTTAAATATATATGATATTTTCATCCGACTTTACTTCCCAGTCCGACTTTACTACTTTGCTTACTGGTTTTATATTAAAATAGTTAAGTGATTTGTTCCGTCTGTTAAGGTTGTTCCATATAGACGTATTCCACTATAGTATGGGGGATATTCGTTACTCGAAATTTACCTTTACCCTACAAAGTATGGAATTCAAAGACGAGTTAGTCATATGCTGTAATCATTCCGAACCTTGCGAGAATGAAATATATCGGTTCTCATGTTGGCAATTATACCTCCTGATTTTCGATATTTTTAATATTTAGCGTGAAGGAATGTATTGAGACACAAAACTAAAATATAATGTTCGAAATTGAGCAATATCGGTCTGGAATTAGGTATAGCTCCTTATATTATAAATATGCTAACTTCAAAAATCCTCATCATCGCTAATCATCAATATTTGTCTTGGAAATTTGGTATTGGAAATTTTAAAAAAATTCCCATTAAAAATTGCTACAATTTTTAGTTAGTGTATATTATGGTTGACTTCAATCGATTAGTATAATTATCGGTATAGGTCAACCTTTTTGCATGTTCCCTATATTTTTATTGCAAGTAGCTGTTTTTAATGTTTTTATCACTTGTTTGATAAAATATTATTTTAGGATTTAGGCTCAATTTTCTAAAAGGCTATATTTTCGTATTATTTTTTTGTATCCAAGTTAAACTTTTGCAATTCCTTATTTGCATTATTTATTTTCTTTATAATATATATATAAATCAAAAAGGACACCCACTTAATAAAATTCCCTTGTATTAAAAGGGACATGTGACCCATAAGTGCTTTGTTATTATTGCTATAGGTCTTATTATAAAATAAATTCCTCACACACATACAAAATACAATTATAGAAAAAATAAAAGACCAAATATGTCACTTTCGTAATAGGGGGAGATTTGGCTAGGTAAATGATGCCACATTAACCAAACACCCTATCCACCAAGCCACCCAAAATTTTACCACCAAGGACTTTGATATTCATAAACATCCATATATGAAAGATGACGACAGCGTACTTAAGCATAATGCCATAAGTAACTCTCTCAAGTATTAACGTACAAGTATGCCATATCCTCGATTTGCTTGCTCCATTCCACTTTCCACTCTGATGTGTCCTTAGCTGTTGCCTGCCTGACTACTCCTTCAATACTCGAATAAATGAAGTATGTGCATAAATTTTGCAACCAGAAACGGCAAACAACAAGTAGTCGCTACGTACTTATGTCTAAATAACAAAGCAGAAAAAAATCGACGGAGGCAGCATAAAGAATATGACAAACAGAAAAAACACATAAATAAATATAAGAATACAAGAAACGGAAAGCAGCATATTTGTCAGCCTGGGTTAGTTAGTGAGGCGCTCACGCCCTGTTTTGTGCTGTGATACGGTTTAAATGTACACCATTTATTCTATTGCAGTCAGCCAGTGATGAGGATGACGACAACAAGGATGCCAGGGATGGGATGGAATGGGTAGTTTACTTGAATTGTTCAGTTGTACATTTCAGTCATACTGTCATAATTTACTGCCAATGGAATGCTAAGGCATAAGTCATAAACATTACAATATTTTATATTTTACAAAAAAGAAAAAAATCTACGTCGTCTTCCGAAGTGACGGCATGAGTGCTGGGTGGGTGGATGGTTGGTTGGTTGTGGGCCATCATGGTGTTGTGCCACTGCCTCAGGGGGTATTTTAGAAGTGGCATCATCTTTATAAGATGACAAACGATGAATTATAGAGTTTCACTTGCCATTCATACCATTCAAATGAAAAGGAGACCCCCTTACCCTCCTCTTCTCTGTTCCAACACAGCCAACAATTACGGAAGGATATGCTTTCCGTTTGCCGGAGCCAAGTAAACGAAAAAAAATACAGGAATGCAAAGAAATGACTGTTGTTGTCTTCTGCAATATTTCCAGTTTCATTGTGGAAGGAGTAACAGTGTTAGCCATCCATCGACCAGGAAGGGGAACCGGATATTAATACAAGTATTTTTAATTTACTTATTTGTTGTATAATAAAAAATATACCCTGAAATTCTTTGCTTTGTAAAATGTGTAATGAAGAAAAACAATAAAAAGCTTTTTCAGCAAGGTAAATAACAAAATCGAGTGCATACTTTTAGGGTTACCTTTAAAGATGAGGTTAACAGCTGAGTAAGATATTAAAAGAATTTGCAACATATTTAATAGGAATAGTTTGGTTCATAATTTACAAAAAATCGGACTAAAATATATATGTGACGAAACAGCTTAGGTTATACTATCCTCGGTACGTTGTGCAAAATGGTGTGGTAAAAACATATTTTGGCCTTTGGTGCACTAATTACAAAAAATCGGATCAAACTATGTATAAGAGCTATATCTAAATTTTAACAGATTTTTCAATAAGCTTTATTCAAAATCTGAACCGATTTCAACAAACCTTATCACACATCATTTTTTCCTCAATTGCATTCGCTATGCAAAATTTTGCTCAATCGGGCAAATATTGGGAGTTTGGTGTAACATTCACAAAAAATCGGACGAACTATATATGGGACCTATATTTGAATCTGAGCCGATTTTAACAAAACTTTGCAGACATTAGTCTGGACCAAATTCAGTAGTCTGTGCAAAATTTAGTTTCAACCGGACAAATATTGGGAGTTTGGTGCATCATTTACCAAAAATCGGACGAAACTATAAATGGGAGCTATATCTAAACCTGGACCTATTTTAGCAAAACTACGCGGACATCTGCCTGGACCTAATTCAGTACTCTGTGCAAAATGTTGTCCCAATCGGACAAATATTGGGAATTTAGTGCATCATTTACATAAAATCGGACGAAACTATATATGGGAGCTATATCTAAATCTGATCTGATTTTCTCCTACTTCAATAGGGTTCGTCCTTGGACCTAATAAATGGTAAGTGGTACATGGGCGGACGTACAGACATGCGTAAATCGACTCAAAAAGTGATTTTATGCATATTCTCAAAAGGAACTATGGGTCTATCTCGATTCATTTTGCCTGTTACGAACATATCGACGCCTCCGAAGAATAGTATGCTAAGTCTGAAAAGTGAGTTTTTCAGCAGAAGCTCTCAAAGTATACAAGTTTCTTATATCTTACGTGCCATGCTAAGTACATTTTTGCTTATAACTTTGGTTTGAATTTAAATTAAGGACCGTCGTATCTAAAAACGTAAAGAATTTGAAAACATGCTAAGTCGATATGGCATACATCGGAGGCGTCGATATGCACAAAGACATAATACCCTGTATCACAGTGTGGGGAAGGGTACAATAATTTTTGGTTTCAAAAAATAAATTAACAAGTTACAAGTGAAAAACATTAAGTTCTGCGTTAAGTTCGGATACCCTCTATCATAGGAATATTGAGAGGTATATGAAATGAAAATATAGGGAAAGTACCAAACAGTGGACCCACAACTCCACAACCCATTATGTACACCAAATACAAATTTTAGCAATTTTTAATTTTAATATAAAACTGGGGTTATATGGGACTACACCTAAATACTGAAAAATCGGGGGTTATCGTTGTATGGGGGCTACTAGAAAAAGTGAACCGATATTTATAATTTTTAGTGGAGATATTTGGTACGCAAGACGAACCCAATGTACCAAATTTCAGCACTCAAGAACCACAAAATACCGATATTGATAATTGTTATAAAATAAGTCCAAATAAAATGCAGAATATCGGAGGATGCTGCTACCATACAGTTATATAGGCAGTGAACATTTTTTACAAGGACATACCCGATAATAACTACAAAAGCTAAATTGCAGTGAATGCGGCTAAAACGATTAAAAACTGAACTGAATGTGTGCAAAATTTTAGCTTTAATCTCCATACTTTCTGGCTAAGACACCTTAGAAATTTCTTTTGGATTAAAAATTGAAAAACCTATTTCATAGTCGAAGACTGATTCCGTAAAGGAATCTCAAAATTAATCGACGCATTTTAAGCCCCTTTCAAATGTATTTTAATAATTTTATAATTACTTTTATTTGAAAAATTTATATAAACACTAAAAAATTTTCACCCTTATTGAAAAAATATAAAATCATCTCCCATTCTCAGCCACTTGAACTCAAAACAAACAGGCTTCAAAATTCCCCAAAACCCCAACGAGAGGTTGGAAGTTTGTCAACACCTAAACCGGCGGCAATAATACTCATCATCTTCGTCATTATTATCAACGGACGAGAATCAGAATAATTGCACGTGCTTATGTTGTGTTATGTACATGTGTGTGAGTGTGTGTGTATTTTTATTTATCCTGCGGCTGAGGGAATTTGGTGGTGTATGTGTGGCAACGTTTTTATGGTTAATATACGTTCAACGTTCAAATGTGTTTTTGGGCCAAACAAGCAAGTTGCATATTTTTTTGTCCGTATTCCGATGATGATGGCGAGGATGTTGTGATGCGATGTGTGTATGTCCACATTACATATTATGGAAACATGGAGAGCCGACCGGCAAAACACAGACAAGGGGGCATCGAGGAAAAAAATTGTTAAACTGTTTTGTTTGTAAATTAACATTTTTGCCAAAAACACTACGAAGAATAACAACAACAATAACAGAAACGTCAAGCATCAAACTTAACATGTGCTGGTTGGTCGATGAAGACTACACAACACTGGGCATAGATTTAAATGAGTTCACAACTGCATGGAAATTGAGCAAGGAACGAAGCATACATCTATCCTTCCGTCCATCCATCCAACCAACCATCCATCCCGTCTGACAGGTTTCATAACATTCAAGTTCAGTTTTTTTTCAAAACTTTGCAATTTGAGTGGTTGATGTATGCTGATGTCGTTGTTGTTGTTGCTGCTGCTACTGTTGATGGTTATTTTGCACATTTCCCAAAGTGTTTTGGTGTGGTAAACGTAGTTTATTTAGCGGCTGTGGAAAATTAACTTGCTTAACCAGTAGAGCACAGTAGCATCCTCGTCATCATCATCATCGCAATCGTATTTACCACGACCCACAGAGGCTGGGTATCAGACATCAGTAGGCAGTATTTGTTGGTATTTAATCATTTGCAACTTTAACGTTTTTCGTTTATTTTCCAGCAGAGAAAAGTAGCCTCTGCTTAAAAAAAAACAGTTGAAATTCTTTGGTAAGATATGAAATATCAACAATTTTTCGCATTCGGCTTAAAGTTCATGCTTCACATAATTTTGAATAACAACAATTTGTATGATATGATGTATGGTGGAAGCAATGAAAGCCTAAAGGTTTATTAAGAGGAAATGATTTTTTGTCGATGTTATATTGTGGCAAGTACTCGACACTAACCCCGATCTGTATGTGGGAACAGTGAAATACAACAACAATGTTTAGAATTTCAGGAATTCATATTGCATCATTATACTACTTACACAATTACATGCCTCTATATACAGACATTAAGAGAGAGAGAGAGAGAGAGAGAGAGACTTACCTAAAATGAGAAGAAGAATAGGTAAACATAATTAGAATTTGAAATTGAAATTACTAAAAAAATATGTATGTGTAAAAATAAAATGCACATCTTTGAATCATTTATTGAAAATTAATTGAAACACAAGCATAGACGATGATTTTCAAATAATATTTGGATTTAAAAAAAATGTTTTTTTAGACTCTGACATTTTCAGGATCCACCATAGGCTTTGATTTTAAAATTATATTTTTCAGGTTCAAATTTTAGTGTGGACTTTTGAAGAATATTTTCAGGCTCTAATTTAAGTGTGGACTTATGAAGAATATTTTTCAGACTCTAATTTAAGTGTGGACTTTTGAAGAATATTTTTCGGACTCATATTTAAAGTGTGGACTTCTGAATAATATTTTCAGGCTCTAATTTAAATGTGGACTTTTGAAGAATATTTTCGGGCTCAAATTTTATGTGTGGACTTTTGAAGAATATTTTTCAGGCTCCACCACAGGCGTTGATTTTTAAAATTATATTTTTCAGGCCCCACCATAGGCGTGGATTTAAAAAAAAATATTTTTCAGGCTCCACCTTAGGCGTTAATTTTAAAATTATATTTTTCAGCCTCAAAATTTAATTGTGGACTTTAAGAACAATATTTTTTCAGGCTCCACCATAGACGTTGATTTTTATACCCTTCACCACACTGTGGTACAGGGTATTATGTCTTTGTGCATATGTTAGTAACAGGCAAAAATAATCGAGATAGACCCATGGTTCCTTTTGAGAATATGCATAGAATCACTTTCTAAGTCGATTTATGCTTGTCCGTCCGTCCGTCTGTCAGTCCATGGTAAATTGTAAACAAAGTACAGGTCGCATTTATGATCCGAATTGGATGAAATTTGGCATAGGTCACTTATTCGGCCCAAGGACGAACCCTATTGAATGTGGGAAAAATCGGTTCAGATTTAGATATAGCTCCCATATATATATTTAACCGATTTAATGTAAACAGTCCCTATATATCTTTCGATTTGCACGAAATTTGGTACATCCTAATCATTTAGGTCTAGAATGATGTCTGCCGAGTTTCGTAAAAATCGGTCCAAATTTAGATATAGCTCCCATATATAGTATCGTCCGATTTCATGTAAATGGTGCCCCAAAGTCCCTATATATTGTACGATTTGCACGAAATTTGACATAACGTACTGAATTGAGCATAGAATGATGTCTGCCAAGTTTCGAGAAAATCGGTCCAGATTAATATATAGCTCCCATATATAGTTTCATCCGATTTCATGAAAATGGTGCCCGAACGTCCCTATATATCTTTTGATTTGCACGAAATTTGGCATAACGTACTGAATTAAGCCGTACTGAATTGAGCGGTCCAGATTTAGATATAGCTCCCATATATAGTTTCGTCCGATTTCATGTAAATGGTGCACCAAAGTCCCTAAATAACTTTCGATTTGCACGAAATTTAGCATATCGTACTGAATTCAGCCTAGAATGATGTCTGCCAAGTATATAGATATAGCTCCCATATATAGTTTCGTCCGATTTCATGTAAATGGTGCACCAAAGTCCCCATATATCCTTCGATTTGCACGAAATTTGGCATAACGTACTTAATTGAGCCTAGAATGATGTCTGCCAAGTTTCATGTAAATCGGTCCTGATTTAGATATATCTCCCATATATATAGTTTCGTCCGATTTCATGTAAATGGTGCCCCAATGTCCCTATATATCTTTCGATTTGCACGAAATTTGGTACAGCCTAATCATTTAGGTCTAGAATGATGTCTGCCAAGTTTCGTGAAAATCGGTCCAGATTGATTTTAAGTAATTGACGCACCATATATATTTTCGCCCGATTTCAAGTAAATTTGGCATCACACCCCTCATGTTAGTCAGATTGACATCAAAGTTTGCACATCGTACAAAATTGAGCATAAAATTATATAGTTGCGTTTTCTAGAAGTACAGACATAGCCCAACGGATGACCTATTTATATTTGTTTGAAGTCGATTTACATACTTTATGGATAGATCTAGGTAGATTCACATTTAGATAAATATCACATATTTTATTTCATCCAATTTCATGTTAATAGTCCTGTTTAATATACCAGTAGTGGTGAAGGGTATCATATAGTCGACCCCGTCCGACTTTACTACTTTCTTTACTGGTTAAAATTATATTTTTCAGGTTAAAATTTAAGTCCGGACGTTTGAGGAATATTTTTTGAAGACCCTTTTATACCCTTCACCAAACTGTGGTACAGGGTATTATGTCTCTGTGCATATGTTTGTAACAGGCAAAAGGAAACGAGATAGACACATGGTTCCTTTTGAGAATATGTCTGTCTGTCTGTCCATGTTAAATTGTAAACAAAGTACAGGTCGCATTTATTATCCGATTTGGATGTAAGTTGGCACAGCTCTCTTATTTGGCCCATGGACGAACCCTACTGAAATTGGGAAAAATCGGTTCAGATTTAGATATAGCTCCTATATATATTTTCGTCCGATTAGAGGTAAATGGTGCAAGTCACTAAATAGCATTCGATTTGCACGAAATTTGGCACTGCGTACTCAATTAAGCCCAGAATGATGTTTTCTAAGTTTCGTGAAAATCGGTTCAGATTTAAATATAGTCCATATATATTTTTGTCCGATTTAATGTAAATGGTGCACCGAAGACCCTATATATTCTTCGATTTGCACGAAATTTGGCATAGCGTACTGAATTGAGTCTAGAATGATGTGTGTAAAGTATCGTGAAGATCCGTTCATATTAAGATATAGCTCCCATATATTTTTTCGTCCGATTTTACATAAATTATGCACCAAACTCCTAATGTCCGATTAACACGAAATTTTGCTCAACGTATCAAATTGATACTTGAATGACGTTATTGGGTTTTGTTGAAATTGGTGCAGATACAGCCATAGCTTGCATCTGTATTTCGAACGGGTGTCTGATTGATATTAAATTTTTAACAGTGCGACGTACCGAATAGCGCGTATCGATTTTGCTATAAATCGTTTTCCATAAATTTGTCCCATGGCGCGCAGACGACTCTAAATCTGCCCGAATGAAATTAAATTTACCACAGGTTGCAGAAAGACATGAGTATGTTCCTTCGAGGGAACATTGACATATATTTGTAAGGATACATATGTACAATATACCCAAAGTGGTGAAGGGTATCATATTGTCGGCCCAGTCCGACTTTACTACTATCCTTACTGGTTTTTCAATGTCCTTTCGAAGTTTAAGCATGGATTTTGAAATATTTTTTTTAAGATCTTTTAAAATTTATGCCTCGATATTAAACGGATATTTTTTAAGGAACTTTAGCATTTTAAGCGTGCAGTTTTAAAGAATATTTTTTGAAGGACCTTTAGCAATTTAAGCGTGCATTTTTAAAGAATAATTTTTCAAGGACCTTCCACACAAGGCGTAGATTTTTCAAAGAATATTTTTCAAGGACCATTAGCATTTTAAGCGTGGATTTTCAAAGAATATTTTTGCGAGGCCTTTTGAAATTTATCCTTGGATTTTTAAAGAATGTATTTTCAAGGAACTTTAGCAATTTAAGCGTGGATTTTTTAAGGAATATTTTTCAAGGAACTTTTGAAATTAAAGAATATTTTTTTAAATACCTTTTAAAATTAATGAATATTTTTTCAAGGACATTTTGAAATTAAAGAATATTCTTTCGAGGACCTATTGAAAAGTACCTATGGAATTTTATCAATGACCTATTTAATCGAGCAAACCTTGACAGCTTTCTAATGGGTCGATTACCGATGATAACCATAGTTTAGTGGCGTTGCCAGTGTCAAATTTGAATTATGTATGGCAACTATTGTCAACTTCAGTTGCTTCAAATAGAATTTTTCGGCAGCCATTTATTTCTGGTTGCTGTTTATAATAACTGAAATTTGTAGGCTTCCCATAATGGCTAATATTACTACAAAAGAACAATTTGAGGTCCTTATTGCCCGGATGGAAGCTCACCCAAATGTAGCACGCGGCGTGCGGACTTTTGGTCAAACCAAAGCCACTATCGATGATGTGTGGAAGGCCATTTCAGAAGACCTTAACTGCTATGGCCCACCAACACGCATTCCAAATGAGTGGTAGAAAGTGCGAACATCTTCTTTTGGGTCCATGATATGTACGTGTGAGTCATCAATACATCCGACCGACAACAACCGGGAACTTTGTTTTCGAATTAAAAAATGTATTCTTCTCTTTTTCCTCCTCCGTTAAATTGGAAACAATCCACATTTTACACAGTTTTTCTAATGGATTTATCTCTTAAAAGCCTTCTAATAGATGATACGCCTTGCACATCATTTTCATCATCAAAAGATAGTTCCAATGAGCTTGTCATCGCTTAAAATTAGTTTTTTCTGAATATTCTATACATTTTTTTGTTTTTTTACAATATTTTTGTTGAAGAAGTGTCAAAACAGTCTTATCGACGGAAACTGAGAAAAGTTGATATTCATAATGGTAAGTCTTACTTCAGTAGCGTTGCCAGTTAAAATCGTAACTGGAGTTTGGTTGCTTTCCATAATCGACCCATAAGGCTTATATCACAAGTTTTCATTGTTTACTCATGTATCCCTCCAATATCATTGTAGCCAACATTGCATATCTCTGTCATTTATCTATATAGCGAAATTTTTTCAATTTCTTAAAGTATTTTTCAAAAATTTCAAATCCATAAATGTATAGGGGAGAGGAGGGCACCTTTGAACGTGGGGCACCTTTGAACAGCGCTCATAAAATCTTGGTTTAATATTTTTCCGACCCGGAACCACATTTTTGTATATGGCAATCTTGTTCTCTATATGCGTAAATTGTGCATGGGTGACCATGTTTTCTCAGTGTCATTGTAAACTTTTATTCATTTGGTTGTAAGAGCGCAGGAAGAATTCTGTGATAGTTTTCTTTCGTCAAACAAATTTTTTGCATTCCAACAATCATTTCAAACATAACTAATGTAATTTCTTTCATATATATTTATTACAAAAAAAAGTTATTTTAAATGTCCGTAAAATGCCATAAAAACAGTAATAAAATATATTTATCAAGCTTATAGTATGTCATATATATATTCGTTTTAAAGGTTACACATGTACCTATTAGTTAAAATTTATAAGAAATCAAAAATTTTATAAGGCTTGAAAGCAAAAAGTGTTCAAAGGTGCCCCCCTCTCCCCTACTAAATTCCTCCTGCCACGAGTGTCTTAACTAACTCAGCTCCACACATACCCATATTTTCTTTAAACTAATCGAATAAATATTGATTTTTGTTGTTATCCATTGCACAGAAAACGTCATCATCAGTATTAACAACGTCGTCATTCAAAAAAAAAAAAAAAAAAAAAAAAAACCAACAAGAAAATTATCTATAAAAACGTGAATAACCTGATAATAAAATAGGGCCAGTAGTGGGTTAATAATAATAAGAGACATGCCTTAGAATCGATATACAAACACACACGCACACACATTGCCTTGTAGCCAAAAAGGACACTATGGTGTCTAAAAATGAAATATACACCCTATATACAAGTACGTGTGTTTGTTTTCCAACTATCAGACATTCGACCAGCCAATATCGCTGGACTGAAGTATTATTCATGAATGGGACAAAAAAAAGTAATTTGATATACTGTCATGACTAGAAAACATGAACTTTAGCCCAAGAAGAACAACCATGGTGGGGAAGAACATGAAGAAGAAGAAAATATATAGACCACACCAAAAATACATAAAATACAAAACCACACCGACACACATACACACTCTGGCTCGCACAATGGACATGTTGTGGCACGCAGCAAAAGGGTCAGCCTGGTAAAGGCATTTCGGCCCAGTCGAGTAAACGAAGGCACAACTTTTTAATACAATATCCCCAAAAGGGATGAAATCATGCACTCATTCAATCATTCAAATGTCCTTTGAACTATAAAAAAAATACATGACACTAATAAAAAAATGTGAGCCAAACTAAAACTACAAAAACAAAACACCCAAACGAACTGAACTGAACGGAACGAACGAAGTTGAACACAACACCAAAACTAAACTGGAGGACTTTATTGAATTGCCGGATGGGAGACTAAAGGAAGTCTCAGTAGCTTCCTTTTGGAAAACAGAACAGTAAACTATCATGTTGCCTGGTCTTCTCTCTTCTCCTCCTACTCTCTCTTTCCCTCCCGCAGTTTATATTACAGTGTCCTTGCATGTGTATCTTCGAATGTTCGTGTTTTTGTAGCTATCTTGTTGATATTTACGATAATTTTCTTTTATTATTAGTTTTTTTTTATTTATTTGGCCAGACATGGTGGACTCTTAATGTCCATTAACCTGTTTTCTACATTCCATTCCAATCCAATGCTTATTGACTAGCTACGAACCAAAAAAAGAATCGAAAAGGAAGTGGGAGATGGATGAAAACAAAACTAGAGCTCATCATTATTTTTATTGAGTTTTTATGTAAAACATCTAACCACACGCACTGAAGGCGAACTTTTATATATTTTGAAACCAGCACAAAAATAGAAAGATAAAAATTTTGTTATTCAATATGGGCGACTGTTGTTTTTGTGGGTCAAACATAAGAAACTACCAAGAACAAAGTATTATATGTAGAATAAAAATTGTAATATAATTCATTTAAATTCATTAACGTTTGTGGGTGTTGTAATGACATCCCACTATTTGTCCTGCAGGGGTCACAACAGTATACCAATAAATTAGGTTTAAATTTGCATTTTAAAATAACCTTTTAACCAAATCATAGGTATAGAGCACGACTTTAATGTTTAAATCATATTTGTATAGAAAACCAGTACGGTAAGTGAAAAGTGAGACGGGGCCGACTCTATGATACCATTGAGTATAAACGTTTGGTATTAGGTGCATCATTTAGGTAAGATATGCCATAATATATATAGGATCAATAACTAAATCTGAACCGATTTCAGCAAACCCCAATACACCTCATTTCAGGCATAATTTAGTACGTTGTCTATAAAATCATTACAATCGTATAATTTTAAAATATCTGGTGTCATTTAGATCAAGTCGGTCGAATATATAAGCAGAGGCTAATCCAAACAAATCTAAACCGATTTCAACAAACTAAATTCGGTGCACTGTGTGAAATTTAATGTCAACCGGACAAACTTTTCTAGTTCGGTTAAAATCGGACGAAAATAGAGGCGGGATCTATATCTAAATCTGAATTGATGTTCATCAAACACATCATATTGACAATAGTAAGGCTATACTCACATCGGTACGCAGTGCAAAATTTCCTGTTGTTTGAACAAAAGTGGAGAGTTTGAAACGCCGATTTTCTCCCATTTCAATAAGGTTTGTGCTTGTGTCAAATAAATCGGTGCCAAAACTCATCCAATTCAGATTGTAAATGCGATTTTTACTTTTACACCCTGAACAGTGTGGAGTTTATAAAAATCCTGGTTTAATATTTTAAATGACCCTTATAGCTCTTCAAATTCTGAAGCAATTATTTATTAATAAAAAAATCCACCATTGTACCTCTTTAGATACTGAAACAATTATTCTTTAAAAATCCACGCTTCAACTCTGAAGACCCTTAAAAAAATATTCTATAACAACTTCATGCTACCAAGTCTGAGAATAATTAAATAAATATTTTTTGGAAAACTCCACGCTTATGGCTTTGAAAATCCTTAAAAAATGTATTTTAAAAAATTACTGAGTACTGAAGGTCCTTAAAGAATATTATTTAGAAAATTTAGGCTCAATGAAAAATCAACTAGGTTTCATAAAAAATGCAATGCTGGTAACCTTAAATTATAGCGTTAGGAAAAATTCTTTAAAAACACCACGTTGATATTGCTGATGGTCGTTGAAAAAAAATGTAAAAATACACGCATATATCACCGAAATCCTTTTAAATTTTTTTCTTGCAAATCCTGACCTATATCCCCACATGATCAGGAAACATCCGCCCATGTTCATAATTTTTGGTAGGGAATTTTTATACCCTCCACCATAGTATGGAGGGTATATTCATTTTGTTTTTCCGTTTGTAACACATCGAAATAATCATTTCCGACCATATAAAGTATATATATATTCTTGATCAGCGTAATATTCTATGACGATATAGCCATGTCCGCCTGTCTGTCTGTTGTAATCACTCTAGCGTCTAAACGAATTGAGATAGATCGCCAAAATTTAGCATAGAGTCGTCCTTTGTCTGCAAGCAGGTCAAGTTCGAAAATGGGCTTTATCGGTCCACGTTTAAGCATAGCTCCCATATAAGGGTACCCCCCAATTTTCGGTCTTTTGTCTGCAGGCAGGTCAAGTTCGAAGATGGGATATATCGGTCCACGTTTAGGCATAGCTCCCATATAAGGGTACCCCCCAATTTTCAGTATTTTGGGGTTCTTGAGCGCGTTTTTCAACCCAATTCGCTGAAATTTGGTACATTGGGTTCTTATTGGGTACTATTGTCTCCGCAAAAAATTATGAATATAGGTCCACTTTTTCTGGTAGCCCCCATATAACGGTACCTCTTAATTTTCAGTATTTTGGGGGATTTGGTCGTATTTGTCCACCGAATTGGCTGTAATTTAGTACTTTAAATTCCTAATAGGTTCCAAATCACTCCACAAAAAATTATGAATATAGGTCCACTTTTTCGGATATCCCCACATAAAGGTACCCCCAATTTTCGGTATTTTGGGGTTCTTGAGCGCGTTTTTCAACCGAATTCGCTGAAACAAATTTCCCTACCAAAAATTATTAATATTCGCCCCCTTTTTGGGGTAGTCCCCATATAACCCCCTTTTTATATTAATCTAGTTATCTTATTTGTTCCGCGTTTTGGGTTTGGTTCTAAGACTCTGTTGCAATCATATCACCTACGGAGGATATTGAGGTAAAAAACTATAACGTAAGGTTCGATAATGATCTATATATGAACTATAACACGCATTTAAACCTAGCCCCTCTGTGGGAGGTACCAGATGGAGTGGACCGATATTCCCGATCTTTGAACTTGAACTAAGTTTGGAAGAAATAATAAGATAAAGTTTGGATGAGATCAAAATTTTTTGAAACAAATTTGGTCCAAAGAAACATGGAGTCTAGAATCAATATTCGGTGAGGCTCAAAGTGTATACACCATCTTCAGCCATAAGGCTGAGGGTATAATTATCCATTAAACATTTCTGAAATTTGCATCATGGTTTACATAATCGGTTTGTTAAAATGTCGGTATGAGTCCACTTTTTGGTTTTTTCCCTATATTTTCATTTCAAGTACCTGTCTATGGTGGAGGGTATCCAAAGTTCTGCCCGGACGAACTTAACGCTTTTTCACTTGTTTAAATTAGGGTTTATTGTGGTACTTTTCTAATATATAAATATTATAAATGCGACACCAATAGATTTACATTCACAATTTTTAGTTAGCATCTGCCTTCTTAAATGTTGAAGTGGTTTTAATATAAGCAATAACAATAACCAAATAAAACATGTGTAGCATATTTATAGGCTAAATGCCCCTCATAGCCATAGCCCTTCATATTCTAAACCTGAAAATCCCATCCCTCACACACTAAACATGAATGGTCAATTTTATTACAATATTATTAAAACCGGTTTATTTTAATAATTTACAAATTTTTGTATTTATTGTTTTTGTACTAGGGTAATAAAAAATAAAATACGTTACACACAACTTTTATTGCAGCCGTTTAGAAAATCATTAATTTAAAAATAAAAGCAGAAAAAATCCAAATTTCCTGCAAAGTTTCCCAAAACAGAAACTAAGTCTTAATGATGAGTTGTCGATTTCAATGCTCGTTGTCGATTTGTAGGCCCATAAAAAAAAATGCCAAAGTGCATAACAAATGAAGTAAAAGAAACAAATAATATTTTTTTATCTTCCAAGGAATACTTTTGTTGTTGTTTTTGTAATAATAAAATCGGCCTGAAAGTTTCTTGAGGTTTTAGTCTTCCATGAAGATGAGTGCGAGAGCGACCATAAAAAATTAAAGATTATTTTATGGCTTGTTATCGGGCAAATATGTTGTTCAAAACCCTTTTTTCCCCTGGATTTCCGCCTGAAAATATGCAGCCAAAGTTTTTTGTTGGACCAATAAAACAAGGCAATGTTTAGTTTATGGCTTAGCAATATATGAATATAATATGTATGTATGTGTACATGTTACACCCTTTCGTGTTGCTTCTTATTGCTGAGCTGTTGAAAAAACAACAAAAAATATATCCCAAACAAATATTATAGCCTACTTTTAGGCCATTAAAAAATAAACTTTACAACAGCATATCTAAAAGGCTTACTTACACACTAAGGATGATGGCGATGAGTGCAATGATTTTATTGATGGCGGAATATTTCCTTTTTAACAGCAATTTAATGGAAAATCATATAAAAAGGGGGAACCGAGGGGGTGAATGGATATTCTACCATATTTTTAAATATTCCACATCGGGCTTGATAAGTGGGATATATGGGTTTTTCTAATGCCATGGACAAAAAGGAAGGAGATTGGGGGTTGGCAGGACCTTAAGGAAGTTGAAACAGTTTTTCCCTTTGGTTAGCCAACCATCCAGAAGACGAAGAAGACGAAGCAGAAAATATTGTTAAGTAAACAAAAATGTTGTTGAAATCTTTTGCTTGATTGTTAGCCACATTTAGCTGGTTTGTATTTTGCGGGTTTTCTTTGTTAAATAACATGGCTGGTATACAACAAACAACACACACAGCGACAGCAACAACACCACCAACACCAACAAGTAACCCAAACTTTTTTTATATATCTTCTTCGTCGCTTTTGTATAAGTTTTTATTTAGTTTTGGCCCATGGTCCTATAGAATCTGTTGTAGTGGAACTATGTGCTTGGTTCACTATACTCCGGGTGACAATAACAAAGACGATGACATCGTTGTCTGTGACTCTGTTGACGGCGGCTGAGTTTTTAGTTTTTTCGGGTAGTTGTTCATCATTAAAAAGTTTCGGGTTGTTTTTTTCTTCTCCATCTTCGACGGAGTTATTTTTCTTTCCTCAGCAAAAACTTAAGGCCAAAGAAAAAATACACCGAGATGAAGGAAATTCTTGGCAAGAAGTTTGAGTAACACTTTTAAAAGACCAGAGCAGTGACAACAACAACAAACCAAAACCATATCATACTTCAAATTTCTGTTCCCTTCCACCCTACACCGTTTCCGAACGTATGGGCATGGTACATACACCAAATGACAACCATGTGTTGCAACATCAGTTGTTTTTTTTTCGATTTCTTTGCTTTTCTTTAAACAGTTGTAGCTGCTGTTTTTCTTCATTTTCTGGTGTTAACATGAAGTTACTACAGCAAATAGAGACAAATTGGCAAAAATAAAACTCTTCCAACTTTCCCGCCTAGTTTATGAAAAAGACAAATGAAGCGCTTTGGTTTTGATTGTGTAAATGTGGGTGCTATTACGAAGGAGTTTGGTGAGTTAGTATGTATTTCTATGTTCTTGTTGTTGTTTTTGTTCGTGCAGTGATGAGTCCACTGAGACAAGCTACATAAGTTCATTATGTCGTGCGGCACTAAAACTTGCACAAACACATAACAAGTTATAAGAATATGTTTAGCTTGATTAATTAATTCAGTAAGGAGGTGTGAGTCATTGGCGGAAAGGGGGAGGCATACAAGAACGCGTGGGACTAATATGGTATAATTTAACGCTGGACTTTGCAGATATTAGTGTAATTATGGGACAAAAACAATAGTGCAATAGTATGAACTTTTTATATATCCATCGTCTTTAAGCCTCACACCCTTAACAACAACTGTGAGATTTAAAGAAGGAATGATTTTTTGGGCCTTGAAGTGTAGGACAAAAATTATACCAACCCATTGTATAAAATCTATTGGAAGTTTTAGATAAACCCTTCATGATAATTTTAAAAAATATATGGTAAATGTATTTATTTATAATAATATCCATTTAATTATAATAATATTAAATTTGCAACATTTAAATCAGGCATTATAATGTTGACCATTTGTGGGGTTGGCAAAAGTAATGGATATTTGTATACCCTCATCCTTATGGCTATGAGGGTATTTACTGTTGGATAGACAAAAATGTGCTTAATCGAAATATTGGTTTTATATCCCATGTTTCTTTGGACCAAATCCGTCTCAGACAATTTGGAACCGATTTACAAATGTCCGTCTATCTGGCCGCCTGGTGCGAACGATAACTTTCGAAATGAGTAACCGATTCCATCCAAACTTTGCATTTAATTTAAAGCCAATTGAATAACCGATTTGATTAACAATAAGTCCGAAACCTCTTTCATAATAACATATAACTTATATAGAGCTAATAATAACACAAGTGTCTAATTCCAAAGTCCTCCGCAAACCACAGGCTGAGGGCAACACCGACTGACTTTTTATGCCCTCCACCATAGTATGGAGGTTATATATCGAAATAATCATTTCCGACCCTATAAAGTAAACATATTATTGACCAGCGTAAAATTCTATGACAATATAGCCATGTCAGCATGTGCGTCTGTTGATATAGATCGCCAACATTTTGCATAGAGTCTTTTGTCTGTAGGCTGGTCAAGTTCGAAGATGGGCTTTATCGGTCCACATTTAGGTATAGCTCCCATATAAGGGTACCCCTACTTTTTCGTATTTTGGGGTTCTTGAGAGCGTCTTTCAACAGAATTCACTGAAGTTTGGTATTTTGTAGTCGTATATGACAACAAATCTCCTTACCAAAAATTATTAATATTCACCCCCTTTAATGGGTAGTTACTACCCCTAACACCCTTTTTATACCCTTCACCACACTGTGGTACAGGGTATTATGTCTTTGTGCATATGTTTGTAACAGGCAAAAGGAAACGAGATAAATACATGGTTCCTTTGGAGAATATGCATAGAATCACTTTTTGAGTCGATTTATGAATGTCCGTCCGTTCGTCTGTCTGTCCATGTCAAATTGTAAACAAAGTACTGGTCACATTTATAATCCGAATTGGATGAAATTTGGCATAGGTCACTTATTTGGCCCAAGGACGAACCCTATTGGAATTAGGAAAAATCGGTTCAGATTTGGATATAGCTACCATATATATTTTCGTCCGATTTAATGTAAACGGTCCTTACATATCTTTCGATTAGCACGAAATTTGGTACAGCGTAATGAATTAGGTCTAGAATGATGTGTGTTAAGTTTCCTGAAAATCGGTTCAGATTTGGATATAGCTCCCATATATATTTTCGTCCGATTTAATTTAAATGGTGCACCAAAGTCCCTATATATCTTTCTATTTGCATGAAATTTGGCGTAGTGTACTGAATTAGGCATAGAATGATGTGTGTTAAGTTTCGTGAAAATCGGTTCAGATATAGATAAAGCTCCCATATATAGTTTCGCCCGATTTAATGTAAATGGTGCACCAAAGCCCCTGAAAATCATCTGATTTGCACGAAATTTGATATAGCGTACTGAATTAAGTCTGGAATGACGTGTGCTAAGTTTCGTGAAAATCGGTTCAGATATAGATATAGCTCCCATATATTTTTTCGTCCGTTTTAATGTACTTGTTCACCAAAGTCCCTATATATCTTTCGATTGTTACGAATTTAGGCATAACGAACTGAATTAAGAGCAGAATGATGTGTGCTAAGTTTCGTTAAAATCGGTTCAGATTTACATATAGCTAGGCCAATTGACACAACGTACTAAAGTTAATATAAATTAATCTCTGGCAAGATTCCTTGAAATCGGTTCGGATATAGATATAGCATAGCGTCCATATATATAACATCTACCTATTCATGTTAATTGTACACCAAATGATCAATGTATCATCGTTTGGATAATGACATGTGTAGGGTTTGATTGTCAATTTCATGTCAAAGTTCCTTCGAAAAGGCGACGTCTGTGGTGAAGGGTAGCATATAGTCGGCCCAGTCCGACTTTACTACTTTCCTTACTGGTTTCTTTTTCCAGAAATATGCTTGTCATATTTAGAATTATTTTGTCCAAACATGCGACAAACAACGTAGTTCTATAAGAAAATTGTCGGCTTTTGAACTCATACTCTAACTTTGCGTACGAACCCTTCTTGGCACAGAACCTTCTACTTCTTAGAAGCTGCACTTAAAATTAGTTTCAAAAGGTAAAAGAACTATGATGTGTACGACAGAAATGAAATTTTGAATTTAGTAACGGTCTGCACTCCATTAATAACCGGACATGTGAAACGTGCCGTCATATCCTTGACCTTTCAAATTGTTGAATACAAACCCAACCTGATTGCTGTGTTTATTATGACGGTCGAAAATTCTTTTCCTGTTAATCTTTATAATTTCACGTAGCAAAGAAAACATTTTTTAACTTTTTAACATACCTTGCCAAAAATCTTCTAAGTATGTAGTTTCATCCCCTATAACCTAATAGAATACACCACTTTTCACTTCTTCAACAATAGACTTCTGGATGGAAAATTTTCTTAGCTTACGTCTAACGACAGTATTTAGGAGGGGGCCCCCTGCTTACGTCCCAGTATTGGAGAAACATCTAAATCTGTACAATTTTCACCAAAACCTGACACACGTTAGGCTACACTAATTTCTGCACGACGAACAAAATGTTGTGCCAATCGGCCTAATTTTATGCCTTTGGTGCACTATTTACTACAAATCGGACGAAAACATACATAGAAGTTATATCTAACTCTCGACCAATTTCAATATAGCATGGTACACGTTAGGCTATACTAACATTAGTACGTTACCCAAAATTTCGTGGCAATCGGCATAAATTTGATTCTTTGGTGCACAATTTACTAAAAATGGGACGAAAATATATATGGGACCTATATGTTAATCTGTAACGATTTTCACGAATCTTAGCACATATTACTCTAGAGTCAAATTAATACTCTAATGGGCTTTGGTGCTCCATTAACATTAAATCGGTCGTTAACATATATGGTAGCTATATCTAAATCTGAACCGATTTTTACGAAACTTAACACACGCAATTCTAGTACGCTATTCTAAATGTATACATATTATTTTATGTCTATTGGTTGCTAAGCATATTCTTATCAGAACATTTTCAATATAAGACCTTGATTCAACATAGCCCTCATATATAGGGTACGTTTTATTTGCAGTTGTTCAAGGTCCTTGCACAATTTTCCAACCTCAATGTCAAAATTTTGACATTTCATTTTCTCCAGGCAGCAGTTTAGCATGATATTGCCCCCACATAAAAGTCCCGATCAATATTAAGTATTTTGAAATGGTGAGGGTATTAAAGGTTTGGTCCTAAATAATATATGATAAGTTGAATTTAAATTGTATAGGTCTAATGTGATATTCACCGTAATTTAAAATTCGAAAGTTGTTAATTTTGTTTTTCTTAATTTATTTAATTTATTTTCTGAATTCAAATCAATTGCCTAGTTGTACATTTTTCTCCTTCGACCGACATAGAAATTAAGTCTCCAAAGTATACTCTGGGATTTCCAAAAATATAAAATACTATTGTCCTCTTATAGACTACTTACATATCTTTATATGTGAATCTTTTAAGTAAGTTAAAGAAATTCGATTCCATATTCCCAAAAAAAAAGCTTTTCTTTTACTTTCCGAACATTTTTCGTTGTTGTTTTTCAATTCATTTCGTTTTGTGCCACCACAATACAAAAGTACATTTCACACTTCCATATTATAATTACAAATTGCTGTTAAGGGTATTTTTTTTCTTCGCCGCCTTCTGCATCTTCTGTACAGTACAAAACTTTTAAGTATTTTACCATCTTTTCACCAATGGCTTTGTAACACCCGCTCGTACTTTTTTCATGGAAGTTTCCAAACAATAGAGTGAGAGAAAAAGTTCAGTAGCGGCCATACACTTGTGTGTGGAGAAGGGCAAACGTGTTGCAAAGCTAGCAACGAAGACGACTGGATGGCTGGCTGGCTTTGCACTTTATCATTGTTTTGCAAATGGCTCAATGCATTATGTAGAGGGTGGGGGTGAGGGGTTAGGGAGAATGGGGAAGGTGTTCCTTACATTTCTATGCCACCTTTGAGAGTTTTGTTTTGCCTTCAAGGATGCCGCTTTAAGAATGCAACTGGCTGCCCCTTAAAGGGTAGTTATGGTTTGTGAGGTATGGCGATGTCGAGGATGATGACGTCCCTTGTTGGCCAACTTGTGTTTTGCCCAGTTTGCATCATTGAAAGCCAACAATGCAAGGCAAACGAAACGAAACGGAACAAAAAAAAACTTTTTCATTAATAACGATTTTCCATTAAGTATCGATTGATTTTGTTGCAAGTTGGAGTTGTTGTTGCTATTGTTGTTTGGTTCTTATAGTCGTCATTGTTATTACCTTTAGTGCTCTTGTCGTGGCTGTTGTTGTTGTTGTTGTTGTTGCAGAAACTCACTTTAACTTTCAACATACTTTGAACAATAAATGCAACAACAACAATCGCAACACTCCAGCCAGCCACTCGAGTAACGCTCAACACAAGTTTGGTGTTTATGGAAAATTGAAACGCCTGCCGTATTTGTGGAATTGTTTTGAGACGGGTCTCTCACACAACGAAAAAAAACAATAACAACAAGAACATCGACAACCATTTAACTCCTCATAACAGTTTCCTAGATCAACAAAAGAAGAAAAAATATTGCAAGAGGGCGAGAAAAAAATACCCGATACCGAAAAAAAGTTTTGCCTTTTGTTATTGGCAAGTGTTAGAGGAATTTTGGCGGGGTGGAGGGTTATACGCGAGAAATATTATATAACAAAACACCGGAAATCATAATGGAAAACTTCCTTGGAATACAAATGCATCATCATGGAGAATAACTTTTTTGTGGTGGTGCTGCCTAGCCAAAGTTGGCTATGCTTTGGTTTTTGAAACAATAACTTGCCTGAAAGTATGCTTTAGTATTTGTTTCACTGAAAAAAGCACAAAAAAACCCTTGGTTTAATAAATTACCCAACAAAGTAAAGTTTTCAACTTTAAATCTCTCCAGCAAATACTAGCTATAAAAATTGCGTTCTTAGGCTTTTAAGCTCTATGCCTTAGTTTTCGCATGAAGCAAAAAAATCATATATAAGGCCACAATAAAATATGGCCAAGCAAAACAACACATTCACACATTGGCAAGGAACCCATTGGCTCTCCCACACACACACCCGTACATACATAAAACCAAAAATCTTGTAATATTCGCCAGTGTTAGTATGATTTAATGCCAACTGCAACACTAGATGGCCATGTAGCTTTCAATTCCCACACACAAAACCCCCACAAACCCTTACCCTGCTTTTTATTCTAACACTGATTTTTATTATATATTTTTCCAAAACACTTTAGTATTCACATCCCGGCCACAACATTGTGGGCAAGGATTTTTTTGTTTTCTGCTTTTTTTTCTGGCACTTTATCACGGAAATGTTTCCCAAAAAAAAAATATATAATATTTTATGATGCCATAAAAATTAACAATTTCCTTTCTTATTCATTCTACATTCAGATGTTGTAGCCCCTAATATTGCCCGTTATTAACACCTAAAAGTATGCAGCGGCCAGTAGCCATAACCGAGAGATTAAGTTGTTATGCAAGGTTCAAAAAAAATTTTATTTCATTATAAAACAACACCACTCATATACACAAAATTTAGTAGCCTGGTATCCATAACAAATGGCTATCAAGAGAACTGCGAACAAAAACGTCCATCCATAAAATATGCAAGCGGACGAAAGTAAAATCTTTATTATTGGCAGTAACTAATATTCATTTTGTTTTTTGGTAGATTAAAACACAGTTTAATAAAATGATAAAAAATGTGAAGCAAATTTTTATTAGAATAAAACTGGGGTGGGTGTTAAGAAGGAATTTTGATATTTACAAAAACTTCTGGAAAAAGTCTATTTTCCCATCAATGGTAAATGAAGGTAGAGGATAGAAGACCCTGATAATATTACCTCTCATAAAACGCGATCATTTGCATGAGTGATATGTAGAAACATGGACTTATATTGAAACTGTTTTATCAAAAAGTCGATTAACCAACGGGGTCACGGAATGTCATATTATAGTCTTCAAAATGTATCTAGACCCATTAAAATTTTACATATGGACTATACTCAAATATTGATAGACATTTTTAACGTTCGATAGGAAGATTTAACACCCAATTAAATCTTAAAATATAAATTAGAGCCGTCAGTTAAAAATCATGTCTGTGTTCTCCAAAATAACGAATATTTTGGGGGTATGGCCATTTGGGATATCATGAAATGAAATTGGTATGGGCTCATATTTATAAAAAATTTTGTCACCCAATGAGATTCCAAATTAAATTATAAGTGAGCTACCCAAACAAGTTGAACCATATTGTTAATTTTAAATATCTACGCAATCAGTTCCTACAAGTCGTTTTAAGTCGTTGTATGTGAACTATACCAAAACGTGGACCGACATTTTAATGCCGACGAGGGTATAAAAATACAGCTTGCACAGCGCTAAACCTTTAGATATGGCATCCCTTCGCCCGATGTCTTTTTTGGTTTAATGGATATTTAAACCAGTAAGGAAAGTAGTAAAGTCGGACTGGACCGACTATATGATACACTTCACCACTTTGGGTATATTATGTATATGTATCCTTACAATTGTATGTCACTGTTCTCTCGAAGAAACCTATTCATGTCTTTCTGCAACCTATAATTTGTAGAAAAATTGATACACGCTATTATGGGAGCTATATCTAAATCTGAACGGATCTTCACGAAACTTAGAACACATCATTCTAGTCTCAATTCAGGACGCTATGTCAAATTTCGTGCAAATCGAAAAATACCCTATATATTCTTTGATTTGCACGAAATTTGGCACCATTTTAAAAAGGTATAAAAGAGACCCCAAAAAGTATATATATATATATTCTTCCTCAGTAGTGTTTGGCGGGTTATTTGGGATACCATTTGTATTTTGTTTTTGCAAAATAGTCAGGCTTAATCCCAGTTTGTTGTTTTTATAAAAAAAACAACTATTTATTAGTGGGGAATGTATGGCATTGTCCGCCGAGGGGTAAGGCAGGGAAGACTATAGTTTCGGATCTCGTCACTGATCCTCATCAGTTCCCTTAGTTTTCTGTTGGGATATTCTACCCTGAAGCTATTAATAGCTTCTTTACAAAAAACCTTTCAAACCCAAATGTCTCTTGTGACAATTCGAAGTTCTTACGTTACCAGCGATACGACCCCAATGAGAAGTTCGTTTCGTTGGCGCCTGACTTCGTGGTCAACAAGGCATTTACAGACAACTACAATACATTTCCCACTCCACTGTGCATTCGTCACAAAGTGACGACACATAGCAGTGGGAAATGTATTGTAGTTGTCTGTAAATGCCTTGTTGATCACGAAGTCAGGCGCCAACGAAACGAACTTCTCATTGGGGTCGTATCGCTGGTAACGTAAGAACTTCGAATTGTCACAAGATAAAACCGCTAAATTCAAAGCATAAACATAAAAATTAAACATGGAGAGTATTAACGGTGGTGTGCGCTATTTATTTAATACATAATATTTGTTAATACGTTTGTGTAGCGATTCAAAATTTACATATTTGACTATAATAAAAGAAATTTTTCTATTTTTTACACATAAGTCATTTTAGATAGACTTTTACTAAAATGTTTAAATTTGTCTGATCTTTTGACAACTGAAATATATAAATGAAAGCCTTTTTAATTGATTCCAATAGGTCTCAAATTGCGATTTTTTGCGTTTTTTCAAGATATACCAGTTTTTTGTAGGGAACTTCAGGATAAAAAAATAATATTTTCAATATTTGGTTTGATGAAAGAAATAAAAGTAAGGAAATATATTGTTGTTCACAACGTCCCCGCAAGTAAAATTGCCAATAACAACAATATGGACGAAAAATACGTCAAATTAAAATAGGAAATTAGGTTATTTTGCATGCATTTGTCAAGATGCACCGAAAGACATAAGAAGATAGAACTTTTCCGCGAAAAAACGAATACGCACGAATTTTGATTACAAAACAAATAACGTGACTCTTAATCCGCAAATAAATTGTCGAAGGAAAGATTATGAGAAAAAAAATCTAAATAGTGGAGAACAGAAAATTGCAGGGTTGAGTTCCCCCTTAGAATATAAACCATCAAACATTTACTTTTTTACTTTTTTCAGGATTGATTAAAAATAAAAAAGTGGCATATAAAAAAAATTGTTCAGTATATCCAGTGTTTACTATAATCGTGTTCGACTGTAGTAAGCATGGTTTTATCTCACTTTTACATATTAATGTCCTTAAGGAGTATTAGTGGGTACTGTATTAATAGTTATTAATGCATTCTGCAAAAGCATACGACATTGTAATAATTATTCCTTTAAAAATTTAATCGCAGGGTCGAAATTTTATTAAATTACTACTCTAATCGTTTTCAATCGTTTGTTGTGTATAAAACAACTAATGAAAATATCTGAAAAGTATTAGCTTTGTTCGTTATATGTGTAGTTGCTTATAACCGTTGTTCGTTATATCCGGTTTTTACTGTAAAATCTGCGTTTTCTCTTTCTTGTACATATACATCATTTAAAAAGTCAAAAAATCGTTTAAAACCGCTGTTATTAATTTTTTCCTAAAAACAGGGCAAATTACCTATAGTGCGTTGTGTCAATCGGCCTAGATATGGATCTTTAGTGCGACATTTACTTTAAATCGGACGAAAATATATATGGGAGGTGTATGTAAATCTGAACCGATTTTTACAATACTTTGCACACATCATTCTAGACTTAATTCAGTACGCTATACCAAAATCGAAAGACATATGGGGACTTTGGTGAACCATTTACATAAAATCGGACGAAAATATCCAACTCTGAACCGATATATGGGAGGTGTATGTAAATCTGAACCGAATTTTACAATACTTTACACACATCATTCTAGACTTAATTCAGTACGCTATACCAAAATCGAAAGACATATGGGGACTTTGGTGAACCATTTACATAAAATCAGACGAAAATATCTAACTCTGAACCAATTATCACGAACATTTTCACACATTACTCTAAAATTAATTCAGTAAGCTATGGCAAAATTCTTGCAAATCAAAAGTTTGCAGGGACTTTTGTGCACCATTTACCTAAAATCGGACTAAAGTATATATGGGAGCTATATCTAAATATGAACCGATTTACACAAAACTTAGCACACGTCATTCTACACTTAATTCAGTAAGCTATGCCAAAATTCGTGCAAATCTAATGATTTTCAGGAACTTTGATGCACCATATACCTAAAATCGGGCGAAATTATACATCGGAGCTATATCTAAAGCTGAACCGATTTCCACGAAAATTAGCACAATTCATTCTAGACCTAAGTTAGTACGCTATGTCAAATTTTGTAGAAATCAAATGATTTTCAGGGACTTTGGTGCATCATATACCTAAAATCGGGCGAAAATATATATGGGAGCTATATCTAAATCTGAACCGATTTTCAAGAAATTTTGCACACATAATTATATATTCAATTCAGTATGCTATGCCAAATTTCAAGTAAATCGAAAGATATATGGGGACTTTAGCATACCGTTTACCTAAAATCGAGCGAAACTATATATGACAGCTATATCTAAATCTAAACCGATTTTAAAGAAACTTAGCACACGTCATTCTACACTTAATTCAGTACGCTATGCCAAAATTCATGCAAATCGAATGATTTTCAGGGACCAAAGTCCCTGAAAATTATTGGTGCACCATTTACCCAAAATCGGAGGAATATATATATGGGAGCTATATCTAAATCTGAACCGATTTTCTCCAACTTCAATAGGGTTCGTTCTTGGGCCAAATAAATGACTTGTGCCAGATTTCATCCAAATTGGATTATAAATGCGACCTGTACTTTGTTTACAATTTAACATCAACAGACGTTTACGTTTACAATTTAACATGATTCTATGCATATTCTCAAAAGAAACCATGGGTCTATGTCGATTCCTTTTGCCTGTTACAAACATATGCACAAAGACATAATACTCTGAAGGTGGTGAAGGGTATAATAAGGAATAAAAATCCATATTATATGTACGGTAAAATATTATATGTACGGTTCAAATCATAGCGAGGGATCAGAAGCTCCCTAATTAATATGGGCATCAACACTTACACAAACTATGAATAGCCAGACATAACGCCACACAGAGGAAAATGACAAAACTGAATAAGCAAGGACCCCAACCACTACTCTTGAAAACTGAGTAGTTCCGGAATAAACTAGTTCAAAGGAACTATTCCGCTAAAGGAATGACCGTTAATAGGCCCGCTTCTTTTGTTCATTTAGTTATCTTTGTTCCAGTCGTGCATTTTGGCTTTCATAACATAATTTAATTTTGATCCAGTCCATCTAGCTCTTCCTGTTCATCGAAAAATAAATGAACGATTGATATACGAATTATGAAACTAAATTAATGACCGAGTTCCTTTTCCGAAGCGTACTGAACAATATCGAACAGCTTCAGGAACGAAATTTCCAACTCTGATTGTGGGGATCTTAAAAACGTCGTTCGAAGCTCTTGGGTCGGATTTATCCAAAATTTATTTACATCAATCGACCCGAGCAGTTGTTGAGCCATTATTTTTTCCAGATGTTAATACAATATGCAAAGTGGGCTGGTAGAAGGAATGACCAAAATATGTGACATTTGGATAATTTTGAGGGAGGTAATCCATCTTCAGGCTTAATCTTCTGTAAATTTATTAAATATGTTACGATGTGCGATTAAAGTTACATAAAATAAATAAACGGAAGTGGTGTAGTGACGAATCCCAGCAGAAGAACAAAGATGATTTCCAAATGGTTTTCGAGCATAGAAAACCGTATTTCTTCGTCCAAATGAATCGCATTCGACCTCGACATCACCGTCAAAACATTAGGGTAGTACGAAATATGAACTACCGCCACCCAGAGGATAATGGGAACACTAAACAAGCAAGGACGCCAAGCACTGTACAAAAATTAAGGCTGCGTTGTTTTTAGCCAACGATAGATAGCAGCCCTATTACGTAGGAAAATCTATAGCAGACCAATCGAAACTGATTAATTAAACTGACATAATGACTAACCGATTTAGATGACAATGCTTTGTCAGAGCCCTATGCTCACAAGAGGAGTAAAAAGAGAATGGCAACTTCCTAAAGAACTCCTATTGAAAATTCTCAAATGTCTTCTATGTGCAGATATTAGTATAGGGGTATATTTACTTACTTAGCTGACTTATGACAGAACTTTCGTTCCATAAGCCGAGCTTAGAAAAGATTTCCAAGCGCGTCGGTTTTTTGCACAGTTTTTCCAATTTGAAAGAACATCGTTTTCGTGGCCTTCCCCTTCTGCGTGAACCATCAGCTGGTTCGCTTTTATATGCCTTCTGGGATGGGGTATCTTCATCCATTCTCACAACATTTCCTAGCCAACGTAGTCGCTGCAGCTTAATACAACTCATGGTTTATTCGACGGCGATATTCACCGTCGACGCAGATCGGCCCATAAATCTTTCGGAGAATTTTCCTCCCAAACACTCCAAGAGCTGCCTCATCTGCTTGTATGTACCCATGCCTCAGATCTATATAACAGCACGGGTAGTATCAGCGTCTTGCTTTTAAGTTGTTTGCTCAGACCATAGTAGCATCGGTTGGTCATCACAATCCTTTTCCGAATTTCAAAACTGATGTCATTCGTTTTATTTATGGCGGTACCAAGGTATATAAAGTTTTTGACTACCTCGAAGCTATAGTTCTCAAGTTCCACAGCTGGTCCGAGTCTACTGGACGTCTTGCACGTTGATACCATCAGTTTGGTCTTCTCGCCGTTTACTGCCAGACCCACTTTGGCAGAATCCTTCTCAATTTGTTCAAATGTGGCTGTTACCGCTCTCAATGTTCGACCCATTATGTCGATGTCTTCTGCGTATGCGAGTAACATGTGTTGTTTGGTGTACAGAGTGTCATTTCTGTTCAAGTTTGCCTCTCGTATGACCTTTTCCAGCAGCATGTTAAAAAGGTTACACGACAAACTATCACCTTGTCTGAATCCTCGTTCGGTATTAAAGGGCTCCAAGAGGTCCTTTTCGACTTTAACTGCTGATATTGTGTCTGTTAAAGATATCCTGCATAGCCGAATTAATTTTGCAGGAATGCCAAACGCAGACATGGCATTATACACCTCAGAACGGATAGGGCTGTCGAATGGGCCTTTATAGTCGACGAATAGGTGGAATGTGTCGATGTATTTTTCGTGGGTTTCTTCCAGGATTTGGCGCAGAGTGAAAATCTGGTCAATGGTGGGTCTGCCAGGTCTGAAGCCGAATTGGTATGGTCCAATAATGTCATTGACCATTGGCTTCAGTCGGTCTGTGTGTACGCTGGATAGTACTTTATATGCGATGGGAAGGAGACTTATGCCTCTACAGTTGGCACATATCGTCTTGTCTCCCTTTTTTGTGCACGGGACACAGAATGCTGAGGTTCCAATCATTGGCCATGCTTTCTTCTTGTCAAATTGTACTCATCAGCTGGTTCATGCTCCTTACCAGCATCTGACCACCAGTCTTGAGTAGTTCGGCTTGTAACCCATCGGCACCTGCTGCTTTATTATTCTTCAGCCGATTGATTGCTATTCTGACTTCATCTTGGCTATGTGGTATACACTCTATACCGTCATCTATTATTGGTTCTGGGGTATCCACTTCACTGCTACTATTTGATACCAGAATTTTTTTCAAAACGCTCCTTCCAGATTCTCAACACGCCGTCTGTATCTGTCACCAGGTTTCCTTCTTTATCTCTACAGGAGAATGTGCCTGCACCAAAGCCTTCGGGTTAGTGTTTTACCCGTTGGTAGAATTTTCGGACTTTATTCTGACTCCTTTACATTTCGATTTGCTCACGCTCACGTTTTTCTTTCCCTTTCTTCTTTTTTTGAAAAAATATGTTTCTCATATCTCATTTTCTGCCGATAGTTCTCCATCGCATTACGTGTTGCTACTGTCCGCAGGGTTGCCATATACGCTGCGTTTTTCATATCAGTAGCATTACGACACTAGGGGTATATGTAAGATAATTTCTCCTATGAAGACTTCTCGAAACAATATCTTAAAGTCATCTATGTATCGTCTATTTTCTTCAAAATACCTATAGCGGGCCTTCTATATATTGGAATCATTCGATGTGTTTCCTATCTGCAGAATACCCCTTTTTGAAATGTCTCCTCCTCCCATTGAAGACCTATTGGTCTTCTACACATTCCAACTATATGAAGAAAAAAAATTATCTTTTACATATATAGAGGTTTCTCTTGGTCTTCCCTATAAATTCAATATGTTATAAAGATATTCTATATTAAGGATCATCAATGGGTTATATATACATACCATATCTTCAGTTCTTCTATTTATAGAAGGCCATTTTTAGGTATTCATTTTTCAAAATAAGTTTTGAAATGCAATTTGGTTTTAGTCCCCTCCCTCTCTCTCACATTCTCTGCATCCTCCATTAACAAAACAATTTATTGTAACCGAAAAAACTCCAATTGTGTATTTCCAGTGACATGTTAAAGCGAACTTGGCAAAGTTTTCAACTAACTTCCTTCTATTGTCACAAAAAAACTCCGAAAAGTATGAAAAAATCACCGATTTAAGAAACTCTTAGATTCATAGCATTCAAGGTATGGCAGCAGTAATACTCAAGTTTCATTTCGGTAACGTTTTTATGGTGACATTTCGACAAAAAAAGAAATATTCGTTTCTCATTCCCTTCCTACAACTATTAAAGGCCTTTCGATTCTGTTTTCATCTTCTGTGAAAGAAAAAAAAAAACGTAACAGAAAACGAAAACAGCGCCATTTATACATAATGCATCAATAGTTGGCAATTTCAGTAGAGACTGCCGTGAACAAAACAAGAAAAAAAATCGACAACGATGAAAACGCCAACACAACTCGTTGAACAGGCGGACAGACACACAGACGATGATGAAGAAAAGTTTAATGACAGTTTAAAGACATCACTTATACATTTTGCCGGCAACGGAATGGGGACGGAGAGTTTCCAAAACTCGTATATTGAACTGTTCTCTAGATATAGAGGCTATATGGAGAGAAGATGAATGGAATTTCATGAATAATGGTGCAATCTATGCGGTACTGAGTTCAGTGTAAAAGTTACGAACCAACCAAAAACACAACAAAAAAAAAAATGCTGAATTTCCTTGACAACCAATACAACAACAAGAAGAACAACGAAAAGTAGACATAGTTCTTCAATTGTAGTCCTCTATGGAAGGCAATTTTTCACTTCACTACGTCACTCACACACACATGTGATACATATACGTGTGTAGTTATTCCCAGGCAAATGTGAATCCTTTTTCTTTACTTTTTTGAGAAAAAGCCTATATTCAAAAGCTAAAGGAAAAATAAGGCAATGAATAGATAGTTGATTACTAAATAGTGATGCTGGATACTAAGATGAATTGCAAATGAATTGAAGTGTACAGTTGTCGTACGTATGTATGTAGACTTGAGTGTGCTCAATTATGTGAATATGCAGGAGAAGAATGTTGGAAAGATTGACAGTATTTATTCTTTCTTTGTTGAGTATCGATTTGTTTAATAAAGGCTTGGGAACATTTTTGAAAAGTTTGAAATAGGAGATTTTTTTAAACATAAATTTCCATAGCATAGCTATAGGCGATGATTTAAAAAAAACCAGTAAGGAAAGTAGTAAAGTCGGACGGGGCCGACTATATGATACCCTTCACCACTATGGGTATATTAAACAGGACTATTAACATGAAATATATATGGGAGCTATATAGACCGATTTTCTCGAAACTTGGCAGACATCACTCTAGGCTCAATTCAGTACGTTATGCCAAATTTCGTGCAAATCGAAGGATATATAGGGACTTTGGTGCACCATTTATATGAAATCGGACGAAACTATATATGATTTTCACGAAACTTAGCAAATTGTCAAATATCGTGCAAATCGAAAGATATATAGGGACTTTGGGGCACATTTTACATGAAATCGGACGAAACTATATATGGGAGCTATATCTAAATCAGGACCGATTTTCACGAAACTTGGCAGACATCACTCTAGGCTTAATTCAGTACGATATGCCAAATTTCGTGCAAATCGAAAGATATATAGGGACTTTGGGGCACCATTTACATGAAATCGGAGGAAACTATATATGGGAGGTATATCTAAATCTGAACCGATTTTCTCAAAACTTAGCAGACATCACTCTAGGCTCAATTCAGTACGTTATGCCAAATTTCGTGCAAATCGAAAGATATATAGGGACTTTGGAGCACCATTTACATGAAATCGGACGAAACTATATATGGGAGCTATATCTAAATCTGGACCGATTTTCACGAAACTTAGCAGACATCACTCTAGGCTCAATTCAGTACGTTATGCCAAATTTCGTGCAAATCGAAAGATATATAGGGACTTTGGGGCACCATTTACATGAAATCGGACGAAACTATATATGGGAGCTATATCTAAATCTGGACCGATTTTCACGAAACTTGGCAGACATCATTCTAGACCGAAATGATTGGGCTGTACCAAATTTCGTGCAAATCGAAAGATATATGTGGACTTTGGTGCACCATTTACCTGAAATCGGACGAAACTATATATGGGAGCTATATCTAAATCTGGACCGATTTTCATGAAACTTGGCAGACATCATTCTAGACCTAAATGATTAGGCTGTACCAAATTTCGTGCAAATCGAAAGATATATAGGGACCGTTTACATTAAATCGGTTAAATATATATATGGGAGCTATATCTAAATCTGAACCGATTTTTCCCAATTTCAATAGGGTTCGTCCTTAGGCCGAATAAGTGACCTATGCCAAATTTCATCCAATTCGGATCATAAATGCGACCTGTACTTTGTTTACAATTTAACATGGACAGACAGACGGACAGACGGACAGACGGACAGACGGACGGACGGACGGACGGACATGCATAAATCGACTTAAAAAGTGATTCTATGCATATTCTCAAAAGGAACCATGTGTCTATCTCGTTTCCTTTTGCCTGTTACAAACATATGCACAAAGACATAATACCCTGTACCACAGTGTGGTGAAGGGTATAAAAATTTCTTTAGCATAACTATAGGCGTATATATTTTGAAAACTACTTTAAGATAGTTTAACTATGAGAGGCGTGGAAAACATAGAAATATAAATATTCAAAAAATATATACTTTTCAGGACTATAGACAGGCGTGGATTTATAAAAAAATATTTTTCAGGACCATAGACAGGCGTGTATTTATAAAGAATATTTTTTCAGGACCATCGACAGGCGAGGATTTATAAAAAAATTAGGACCATAGACAGGCTTGGATTTATAAACAAATATTTTTCAGGACCATCGACAGGCGAGGATGTATAAAAAAATGTCAGGACAATAGAAAGGCGGGGATTTATAAAAGAAATACTTTTCAGGACCATAGACAGGCGTGGATTTGTAAAAAAATATTTTTCAGGACCACAGACAGGCATGGATTTATAAAAAAATAGGACCATAGACAGGCGTGTATTTATAAAGAATATTTTTTCAGGACCACAGACAGGCATGGATTTATAAAGGATATTTTTTCAGGACCACAGACAGGCGTGGATTTATAAATAATATTTTTTTCAGGACCACAGACAGGCGTGTATTTATAAAGAATATTTTTTCAGGTCCATAGACAGGCGTGGATTTATAAAGAATATTTTTTCAGGACCACAGACAGGCGTGTATTTATAAAGAATGTTTTTTCAGGACCATAGACAGGCGTGTATTTATAAAGAATATTTTTTTCAGGACCACAGGCAGGCATGGATTATAAAAAAATCAGAAATATAGAATGTATGCTGGTGGGAGGAATATCCAAGGAATTTGACATTTCGGTAATTTTGAGGGGAGGTATTCCAACTTCAAACTTATTGGAGATTCTCAAAAGTCTTCTATGTGGAGATATTAGTATATATCAGCAGATAGTGCCACCAAAAAAAAGGTAGGACCTCAATTATTATACAAAATAAATGCTGCGTTGTTTCTAGATAACGATAGTTGTCAGCCGCCTACCTATGTTCGAAGAAAGGTAATATCGGTACGAATTTATGAATGAGCATACGTTTTTTTCTTAAATAGCCGGAATTTAGTATTTTGATTCCATACTGGGCAGCAAACGTTTTGGCTCAAAATTTTGGTATACGGTGTCATCCAAAGGAAAAAAGCAAGGACCCCAACCATTGGAAGCTGCGTTGTTTCTAGGAATCGATAGACGGCAGTCACACACCTATGTTCCAATAATGGCTATATCGGTATACCTTTAGGCATAGCCGCCAGTTTTCGATATTTTGGCGATTTTGACGACGTTTTCCAACTGAATAAAATTTGTTTCATAAAAAAGTTCCCTCCAAATGTCCGAATATTCAGCATATTTATTATCGTTGTTATATATCATTACTATAAGGACAAATTTAAAGATTATTGGCATAATTTGTTCAATATTTTTCCGTAGTCTTTATATAGGCGTGCCTCTTAAAAAATATTATTCATAGCTTAAATATAATTTCTTAAATTTATGTTAAATTTATAATTGCGTAATGTTTTAAAACTTTTGATAATATCTTCACCGAGGCCAAAATTTGGTAGCCAGGGTATTATGTATTTGTGAATATGTATGTAATAAGCAAAAGGAATCAAGATAGACCCATGGTTGTTTTTGAGAATATGCATGGAATCACTTTCTGAGTATATTTATGCATGTCCGTCCATGTTATTTTGTGAGAAAAGTCTAGGTCGCATTTATAAAAATATTTTGTTTGCAGTACAGGGACGTAGGCGAGGTTACTTCTATGGGTATATTAACGATGTTATTAAAGGGAACCCCTCAATTCTAGATCTCAAATTTAGGCGAAGACCATATGAACGACATTTGAAAGAGTATATTTCTGGCTCTGGTATGACTAGCATAATTGCGGACCTGTGAAATATTTTTAAACCTCTTAATAGGGACCATGTAAAGTAGAGGATTATTTGAACAGATTTTGAAGGCATGCGAAGTCTCCTCTTCTCTGATATATGAAATACATGCATAAAATCCTAAAAATAACGAAAATTAATGGAAATCATTATATGGGGCGGTTTTAATCCGAACTGGCAGCAATTTAGAATGATGCATCACCTATTAAAAGTTGCGATCGATTTTATTTATTTGAAATGTGTACTTAATAGTGGAGAATATAAAAATATCGCTTTCACTATTTACTTATCGGTTCTTATTGGGAACCAAATCTCTCAACAAAAAAGTATTAATATTGGTCTACTTTTTCAGGATGGAAATATCGGAAATCGGTAAGTATCTTTATTTGGGACGTAATGCATAAATATTGACTGGTATAGCTAGAGGTAATCAATACTGATTCCGTTTTAGGTATATCCTCAAAAAACGTTGCCACGTTTAGGCAAAGTTGTTTAACGAAGAAGAAAGAAGGGTTTTTTTGTTTAGTGGAGTGATCCAGGACTCCCTGGGACAATATCCCAAGCAAAAAACTAAGAGAACTGATGAGGATTTGTGGCGAAATCCAAAACTACAGTCTTCTCTGCCATTCCTGAAAGTAATCAATGTGACCATAACCCTCTTTAAAAATAAAAATCTTGTTGTTTTTATTTTTAAAACAACAAGAAATTGATCAAGCTGGCTTACCTAAAAAAGTAAACATACACATCCCTACAAACAAATGCCGCACTGAATCTGGAACCAAATCGCCCACCAAAAATAAATAATGTCAGCTTCTTTATTATGATACTTGACTTGATTTTCTGTATTTCCTACCAGAGGTTATCAATATTGGTCCCACTTTAAATATGTGTTCATAAAACGTTGCTCTGTAATTGCCTTATTTGAGAATTCTAGACACTTGTTCCACCCTATCATACGTTATCAATATTGGTCCACGATTTGGGGTTTAAAGATTTTAGGAAAAATCCCCATTAAAATTTGCTGGAATTTGTATTTCGTGTACATTGTGGTTTGCTACATTCGTTTAAAAAAATCGTCGGTATGGGCACAATTTTTTGTATATTTATGATCGCGTTCATTATGCAGATGTCACGATTGCAAATAAATGTCAACATATTGTGGTGGAAAATTTGACTGCAATTTTGTATTTCTGATATAGTATAGTTTCACTTATTTAAATTATCTCCTATAAAAGATCCCGCCGGTTATTGCATACATGGAAGTTTTAGCCACACTTCCCAATATAATTCGCTGTAGTATAGTTCCACGTGGTGTTGGAACCTTCAATACACGTTACTGTCAGTATACCTATCTTTTTTATTATTACCATAGTAGTATTAAGACCAAACTCACACTCTACAAAATGCTGATACTACCCGTGCTGTTATATGGATCTGAAGCTTGTGTACTTGCGCAAGCAGATGAGTGTTTGAGAGAAAAATTCTCCGAAAGATCTATGGGCCGATCTCCTTTGGCGGTATTATCGCCGTCGAATGAACCATGAGTTGTACCAGCTATTCTCGGACATCGGCATTGTTAGACGTATTGAGCTACAGCGACTACGTCATGTTGTGAGAATGGATGAAGATGCCCCATCATATAAAAGCGAACCAGCTGATGGGTCACGCAGAAGGAGAAAGCCACGAATAAGATGGAAAGATCAAGAGGACGATAAATTTACCGAATATGGTCTTTCAAATTGGAAAAACTGCGCAAAAGACCGACGCGCCTGGAAATCTTTTTTAATCTTGGCTTGTGGAACGAAAGTTCTGTCACAACCGAGATATGTAAGTAAGTATTAAAAAAATAACAAATTTTGTCTTTAAATCTCAAGTATATTTAAAATTTTCCGAAAATGTGTGTACCTTTCGGAAAATTATACCTTCGTTAGGGTCCCAGTATTTGACAACATTTTCAATTCTATGGCACCATAAGCTGGAATTAACAAAATATGTAATTAAATAAAACTACCCATTAATCTACACAATATTTACCTTTATCTCTTTGTTGTAGATTTTATTCTTCTTAATGTAGCATTCCTACTTTTCCTAATTATATGCATTTAAATAAATATTTGTTTCAATAAAAATCCAACAACAACATGTTCACTTAACAATATTGCTCATCTTACTAAAATCATATATATAGTTGTATACATATGTATGATATGCTCACAAACAAACAATAATGTTACATTGTTTTCAAATTCCAAAAAATAAAAATGAAGTACTACTTTTACAACACACAAAAAAGCATAAATTTGTTGTAGGTCTCTTTACAATTCACAAAAAAAAAAAAAAAATAAAAAAAAATCAAAACAAATATTTTATTTACTGTAGAACTATATATTTAGAGTGGAAATGATACAAAGATGATGATGATGTGAAAGGATAAAACCAGTCATCATCGTAGTCATAGTAGTAGTGGTGGTGGTAGTACAACAACCGTAGGAGGAGCACTTGTGCAATCAACTCATCGTAAACATTAGAAACGGCCTTTTGACTAAAGGAGATGCCATTGTATGGCATCATGTTTTTTTATGTTTTACTATCATCAGCTACAACAGCAGGAACAACAACCACACTGCAGCAGCTTAAGCATCCTATTACTCATCCTTTTAGGGTTTTTAACAACACCCAGATTTCGGTATCCCTTTACTTATGTGAGCAATGACTTTTTTATATAGTTTCGGCTTTGCTGTTTTATTTTTATGTTTTTTTGTTCGCCTACTTTTTTTTGTGCCATGCTTACTTATTTTACAACAACATCGAGGAGCAGCAATAACAACAACAACAGCCACAACTAGAACCTAGGGCAGAAACTATTTTTCCATGCGCATGACATGATGATGTGGGGCGAATGCCCTATAGAAGGAAGATATAAGGCAGCAGCAGGAAAAAAAAACAACCACCTTGCAACTACAACTACAAACTAATGCGGAATGAAAACAAGAATAACAACAACAACTAAAAATGTGCAAAAAAGGGGTACTAGAGTAAAAAAGCTTTTGTTGTTGCTGTTGCAGTTTTATAATGATATATATATGTATATGAATATATATATATATATGTTCAGTTATATTTATATAATACTAAAAAGGAATTGTTGTTGTTAGTAAGCAACCCCTACCAAAAATCCTAGGGTTATATATGTTTATGCGCCTAAAAATAGACCAGCATTTTGTTGTGTTGAAAATAAAAACAAACCGAAACAACAACAACAAAAATAAATAGTAGGCATGTTTAACTTACTGGCGAATGGTTGAATAAATTTGAACACGAACCATAAAATATGAATTCCAATAAAAAATAAAAACAAAAAATACTACACGCCTTTTTGTGTTATTGGGTGTTTTGATACAAAAAGAGAAATCATGTTTTAAACCAGCACGAACTTTAAAATGTGTAGTATACTTTTAGGATAATTATGGGGTTTTTAATCAACAAGAGGAAAATTCAATAAAGGTACATTTTAAAAATCTGAGTATTTTTATAAAATTTCTAGACCTATATAAATTTTAAAAATCTGAATGTCAAATATTACGTAATAGCGAAGATGATGTCGTTGGAGCGATACGCAAATTTCTGCTTTAAGATATTTACGTTTAAGAGCACGAACTTTAAATTATGTAGTATATTTTTAGGATAGTTATACGACATTTTATATAAGGGATTCTTCAACATTGTCAAAGGTTCTATAACCTATATATAAGTTATGTGTCTCTGCGTTAGAAGATGTGAACTAAAAAATACACTGTGACACAAAATCGAGGACATGGTCTGGCGTTGGGGATAGCAAATTCCTTATGGCGATGAAAACCTTTGGAGAGTATATTAAGAAACAAGATGGTAAAATTAGACATAGGTCAAGTTTTTCAGTCATTTCGTTATGGTTTTTCTATATCTTTGTATGCGACTATTGCAGGGTATTTCTGATTTGACATGACTATAGGCTAATCATCCTAACTCTAGTGCATATTACCACAAGGCGATATTATTTGGCTTTCAAATATTCTACGAAAATGACGCTCATAAAATTTTAGACCCCATCTAAGAGACATGAAATCGACATTCCTTGCTCAGAAAACCTTTAATCTACGAAAACTAATAACTTTCCAATAAATTTTACATTATGAAGAACTGTCGAATCCCTCTGAAATATTTACCAAAAATGTAACTTCCTTTGATAAACACGATAGTGATATTTAATAGTGGGAGGCAGATCCGGATCTCTAAATTCTTATTTAATAGTTTCCAATTTATTTGGAGAAAGTTCGAAATTTGATCTAAATAGAAAAATAAAGATAATTTTACAAATGAATATCTAGCTTTCAAAAATCTTTTCTTTTGTAACTAATAGTGAAATTTGATGTAGAATAAATTTGTCTTTGACGAAATACCCCTAAAATGTAGTCTTACTGATAATATATATCTTTTATAGTGACTTATTAGACAAAAATATTCCACACATTTATACAAGTAATATTGTCAAAAAAACCATATACCTAAAATGACAGGATTTCGAGAAATCTTAATCCGAATATTTTCAAATGTCTTAACAATGTGAAATATTGTCACGCATTTTTAGGTTACCTCAGACGTAGACTTTGAAAATGCTGATACACGTGTCTTCTATTCTCAGCACCTCTATCATAATATTTTGGAATTTCTCAAAAAAGATTTTGCACAGTGTTATCAGGGATTACTTAATAGCCAAACTGAGACTCAAGGAGTCTTCAAAGGCGAGAAAAAGTTCAGTGACTATTTATAGATTAGCTGAGGCTCAAAAAGTCGTTGTGAACGAGTTGAAGCTCTGGAAAACGTTGCAGACAGGTTGAGGGTCAGGAGTGTCTCCAATCGGGCTGAAGGTCAAGTTATAGATACGTTGAAATGCAGAGCCTGTTTATTGACGAGCTAAAGCTGAAGCAATAACCTTAGAGGAGTTGGAATTCATGAAGTCTCTAAAGTCGGGATAAAGGCTATGTGGTCTCAAAATTCGAGGTGCCGACCAGGTATTTTGAAATCCGAATCATTATAGATTTTTATAAGTTCTGATGATATTTGGCAAAAAGTTGTCTTTATGAAATATCAAGATCTCAGCGCATATCAATAGGCAATACTAATCTCAGTTAATCTATAGAGGCCAGCTAAGTTTAAGCGAATGCTTTTGTATAGGTGAGTCGAAGACAAGGAACTATTTATAGGCATGTATTGAACATCAGGAAGTTTTTATTAACGGATTGTAGTTCACAGGTCAGGAAATTTTTATAGACGATGATCTTTTTTAAACTATCGAAAGGCTACTTGAATAAGTCCTAAACATAAGTTTCTACAAAAAGTTGAAATCTTGGGGTGAAGTCTGAGATTGGTTGTAGACGAGCTTAATTTATGGAGCCTGTTTGGAAATTTTGAAGGTCACGAAGTCTCTACAGCCGAAATAAAGGCGATGTGGTCTCCACATTCGAGATGACTACAAGATAGTCTGAAACACGAGTTATGATAGATGTTTTGAACTTCAACAAGTGAAAAAGCGTTAAGTTCGGCCAGACCGAACATTGGATACCCTCCACCATAGATATACTGACAGGTACTTGAAATAAAAATATAGGGAAAATACCAAAAAGTGGTGCTATATAGACATTTCCACAAACCGGTTACATAAACTACAATGTAAACTATAAAACAAATTTCAGAAATTTTTAATGGACAATTATTCTCTCAGCTTTATGTATAATGAGGGCATATACACTTTGACACGGTTAAAATGGTTCTAGATCCATGTTTCTTTGGATAAAATTTGTTTCAGAAAATTTCGATTTCATCCAAACTTTGGCCATCTTCCAAACTTAGTTCAAGTTCGAAGATGGGGAACATCGGTCCACTCCTTCTGGTACCTCCCACACAGGGGCTAGGTCTAAATACGGGTTATAGTTCATATATAGTTCATTATCGAACCGTACGTTCTAGTTTTTTATCTCCATATCCTTCGCAGGTGAAATGATTACAACAGAGTGTTAGAACCAAACCCAAAACGCGGAAAAACAGATAATCATATTAATATGAAAATGGGGTTATATGGGGACTACGCCTAAAAGGCGTTGACTATTAATAATTTTTGGTTGAAAAACGAATTCGGTTGAAAAACGCGCTCAAGAACCTCAAAATACCGAAATTTGGGGGTACCCTTATATGGGGGCTACTAGAAAAAATGGACTTATATTTATAATTTTTAGTGGAGATATTTGGTACCCAATATGAACCCAATATACCAAATTTCAGCGAATTCGGTTGAAAAAGAACCCCAAAATACCGAAAATTGGGGGTACCCTTATATGAAGACTACCCGAAAAAATTGACCTATATTCATAATTTGGAGTGATTTGACACCTATTTAGAACTCAAAGTATTAAATTACAGCCAATTTGGTGGAAAAATACGACCAAAGCCCCCAAAATACTGAAAATTAGGAGGTACCGTTATATGGGGGCTACCAGAAAAAGTGGACCTATATTTATAATTTTTTGTGGCGACATTTAGTACCCAATAAGAACCCAATGTACCAAATTTCAACCGAATTCGGTTGAAAAACGCGCTCAAGAAACCCAAAATTCCGAAAATTTGGGGGTACCCTTATATGGGAGCTATGCCTAAACGTGGACCGATATATCCCATCTTCGAACTTGACCTGCCTGCAGACAAAAGACAACCCTATGCAAAATTTCAGCACCCTATCTAAATTCCTTCGGAAGATAGCGTGATTACAACAGACGGAGGGACGGACAGACGGACGGACATGGCTAGATCGTCTTAGAATTTTACCCTGATCAAGAATATATATACTTTATAGGGTCGGAAATGAATATTTCGATGTGTTACAAACGGAATGACAAAATTAATATACTCTCCATACTATGGTGGAGGGTATAAAAAAGTAGTCAAATAGGATGGAACATTTATATGGGGGCCATGTCCAAATATAGATCTATGTAGAAAAGTGTCTTTAAAAATGCTTTTTACCATACAAGAAAAAAGTCCGATAACGTCCCCCAAATAACGAATGGGGGGCTACACCATAAAATTAACAAATATTGATATTTTGTGATACGAAAAATACAGACAATTCGCTTAAAATCCAAAATAACGAATAATAGGGATACCGCTATACGGTATGAAATTTTCTCTAGTCACAAATAAATAACGATATTTTCTACAGAAGATTATATATATATATATATTTTTTTTTCTCTAGAATGATTCAATAAAATTATATTATATGGAATTATCAACGAATTTTTTCTTTAAAAATTGTTACTTTTTTCTTTAGAAAAAAAATGTTATGGCTATAAACTGATGGTATTTTCTACAGATATTCATAGTTGACTTATCACTACAGGTAGCTGCAAAAGACAACTTCCTCTTTTGTATAACCAGTGAATGTATTTTCCAAAGGAACATTTCTTCGGTGACTATTTAATCTAAATATAATTTCTAGTAATTTTTTCTTCATTGACAACTAAAGTTATATGTCCCAAGCAAACAAAACAACAGCATTAGAATATTTAAGGAGAAAACTGCAAATTCCATAGAACTCCAGGAACTATAAAAAGTTTCTTTTTTCATATTCGTTTGCATAAACAGCATTAGTTATGAGGGCGAAACGACAACATATGGAATACCAAAAAAAAAAATGTTTCTAAAAAATCAAACAATAATTTTTCCAAAAAAAATCCGAAAAAACACAAAAAAATATTGTAAAACAAACTAAACATGCCAACAGAAAAATAGAAAATTGTTTTCGAACCATAAAACTCTGTCGTAAGCGAACCTAAAGAATAGAAGAATAAAAAAACTATGCATTTTATGTTACAATACTCATATTTACAATACAAAACAACAACAACAAAATAATAACAACAACTAGAAATTCTACAAAATGTAGGAGTTGTGGAACCATATGTTTGTCAGGGCGGCCAGAGGAACTCAAAAATATGTAGAAGGCAGTTTACAACTGCCTGTATAGCATCGAACATGTATCACAACAAAACTCCCTTCCCTTACAATAAAAGATGCGCATTGTGGTGTTGTTGTTGCTGGGTAGGTGGGACCATATGTGTTGTGGCCACCATAAAAATGCAAGTGCATCATCGTTCTTATCGTAAATGTTTTGTTCCCCCCAAGTTTTTCCTTTTTTATTTTTGCATTTTCCTACTGGAAAATTTGTTTTCATTTTGTTACAATATTTTTGTTTTTCGATTTTTTCCCAAGTTTTTTGCCTTCCCTCTGTTATTGTTTGTATGAGCCAGAGCTCTTCTCATTTGTTTTGCCACTGCCATTGCGATGCAGCAAAGGAAGACCAGATATAAATTCTATGGCCATCGAATATTTTTGCATATGCAAAGTGACTGACTGCAATAACAAATAAATATACTATAGATCTTTTAACCATAAAAACCTCCCAAAAATGGTTTTTGTATTTTTTTTTTCACTCTTCTTCTTCTTATTCTACTGTAACGTATTCAACTCTTTTACACGTTTCCGATTCAACGAATAAATATGCACATTTGCTTGTGTGTATTTTTTTGGTGTGCTATTTGTTTTCCACTTTTCCGTTTCATTTTCGTTCTGCATTTTTTTTTTTGGTCGTTGGCATAAAAATATTGACGAAGTATTGATATCTGTATATTTTCCATCAAATGAAAAATTTTTTGAGTTCACTGGGAACAGTAAGGGGTGATTGAATTGAAATCGGTCCCACTGAAAGCAGAATTTTTCCACAGTGTCCTGAGGATAGAATTTTCTATGGAAAATATTTCCTCAGTGCCCTGAGGATAGAATTTTTTATAGAAAATTTTTCCTTACTTCCTTGAGGATGGAATTTTCAATAGAAAATATTTCCTCAGTGCCCTGAGGATAAAATTTTCTATAGAAAATACATCCTCAGTGCCCTGAGAATAAATTTTTCTATAGAAAATATTTCCTCAGTGCCCTGAGGATACAATTTTCTATAGAAAATATTTCCTCAGTGCCCTGAGGATAAAATTTTCTATAGAAAATATTTCCTTAGTGTCCTGAGGATAAAATTTTCTATAGAAATATTTCCGCAGTGGCCTGAGGATAAAATTTTCTATAGAAAATATTTCCTCAGTGCCCTGAGTATAAAATTTTCTATAGAAAATATTTCCTCAGTGTACTGAGAATAAAATTGTCTATAGAAAATATTTCCTCAGTTTCAGGTCCCCACAAAAATATTTCCTCAGTGTCAGGGCCCTGAGGATAAAATTTTCTATAAAAAATATTTCCTCAGTGCCCTGAGGATAAAATTTTCTATAGAAAATATTTCCTCAGTGCCCTGAGGATAAAATTTTCTATAGAAAATATTTCCTCAGTGCCCTGAGGATAAAATTTTCTATAGAAAATATTTCCTCAGTGCCCTGAGGATAAAATTTTCAATAGAAAATATTTCCTCAGTGAACTGAGAATAGAATTTTTTATAGAAAATATTTCCTCAGTGCCCTAAATAAAATTTTCTATAGAAAATATTTCCTCAGTGCCCTGAGGATAAAATTTTCTATAGAAAATATTTCCTCAGTGCCCCCTGAGGATAAAATTTTCTATCAGTGCCCCCCTGAGGATAAAATTTTCTATAGAAAATATTTTCTCAGTGCCCTGAGGATAAAATTTTCTATAGAAAATATTTTCTCAGTGCCATGAGGATAAAATTTTCTATAGAAAATATTTCCTCAGTGCCCTGAGGATAAAATTTTCTATAGAAAATATTTCCTCAGTGCCCCCTGAGGATAAATTTTTCTACAGAAAATATTTCCTCAGTGCCTGAAGAGAGGTCCCACTGAAGAGAGAATTTTCTATAATTTTTTTTTATACCCTCCACCATAGTATGGAGGGTATATTCATTTTGTTTTTCCGTTTGTAACACATCGAAATAAAATTTTCTATAGAAAGTATATATATTCTTGATCAGGGTAAAATTTAAGACAATCTAGTCAGTGCCCCCGTGAGGATAAAATTTTCTGTTGAAATCACGCTATCTTCTCAGGCCCTGAGGATAAAATTTTCTATAGAAAATATTTCCTCAGTGCCCTGAGGATAAATTTTTCATAGCTCCCATATAAATACTCCCCAATTTTCGGTATTTTGGTGCCCTGAGCGCGTTTTTCTAACCGAATTCGCTGAAATTTCCTCAGTGTCCTGAGGATAAATTTTCCACACAAAAAATATAAATATAGGTCCATTGTTTTCTCCATAAAACAATTTACCTCCTAATTTTCAGTATTTTGGAGATTTTGATAAAATTTTTCCTCGAATTGCCCTGTAATAAAATTTTCCTCAGTGCCTGAAGAGAGAATTCAGTCCCACTGAAGAGAGAATTTTCTATAATTTTTTTTATACCCTCAACCATAGTATGGAGGGTATATTAATTTTGTCATTCCGTTTGTAACACATCGAAATAACAAATCTCCCTACCAAAAATTGTTAATATTCGCCCCCGTTTTGTGGTAGTCCCTATATAACCCCCTTTTTATATTGAAATAGTTATCTGATTTATTCCGCGTTTTGAGTTTGGTTCTAAGACTCTGCTGTAATCATTTCATCATGCGGATGATATAAAAAATTAGAACGTATCGTTCGATAAGGCATTTAGGCCTAGCCCCTGTGTGAAGGTTCCAGAAGAAGTGGACCGATATTCCCCATCTTCGAATTTGAACTAAGTTTGGAAGAAATAATAAGATGGGCAAAGATTGAATGAAATCTAAATTATCTGAAACGGATTTGGTCCAAAGAAACATGGGGTCTAGAACCAATATTTCGATGAGACACATTTTCACGGTGTTAAAGTGTATAGACCATCATTAGCCATAAGGCTGAGGGTATAATTATCCATTCAAAATTTCGGAAATTTGTATTATGGTTGACATAACCCGTTTTTAGAAATGTCGGTATAGGTCAACTTTTTTGTATGTTCCCTATATTTTCATTTCTAGTACCTGTCAGTATATCTATGGTGGACGGTATCCAAAGTTCGGCCCGGTTTACTTGTTATTTTTCTATTCACTTGAACGCTGACGAAATATTTTCTTTAGAAAATTTTTAGTTCAGTCCAATATTTTTTTTGGAAAATAATTACCTTCCTTGGCCTTCTCTGTCACTATTTCCCGACCGAAGCCTGTTTCTTGGTCCATTTGATGTATGAAATATTTCCTTACATTTTTTGTATGTGCTTTTCCTCCAGCCGAAAAAGAAATATACACGAACATTTCTATTGATCGGAAAAATAAAACTATATTCGAAAAAAAAACAGAAAATCAAAATCGCACTGCTATCCAAAGGGGGCAGATGGTGGGTCCACATATATATTTTGTTGATATATATAAACAATTTGCAGCATTTCATCTCACTTATATAAAAATGAATTGTGGCATTGTAGTTTAAGTACATGCCACAAATATATATATATATATATATATATATATTTAATACAATTTGTATTATTTTTGTTGTTGTATTTTTCTGGTTAGTTGGAAACCCCCCATTCAAAATGTTATTAACACATTTTGTTGCTATTTTAGCTTAATTTATTTGATCGTAAATCCTAAAAATATACAAAAACAATTATTGTAATTTCCTGGTGCGGTGTGGAGGAAATTATGAAGAATTTTAACACAGCGGTTGTGCATCAATTGTTTATAGTTTTGGTTTTTTGTGCTCTTCACTATTTCTTTGGAAATTGCAAATTATTTGAATAGATTTTGGGAAATGTTTGCCTTCCGAACTGATTAGGAATATTTTGAGTTCTTGATTGGTCTGGGTTTAAACATTCAACTTTTCTAAGCAACTCTGCTGAGTTCTTAGAAATGAGAGGTAGAAAAAGTGACAAGGGAGAAAAAAATCAAAAGAGAATCGTAGAGATCAGCAGCAGAGTTGCCTAAAAAACTTGCATGTATAAACCCAAACTTATTGAGAGCCTTTCTCCTGGTTTACACATGCAACTTTTTGAAGCAACTTTTGATTTTTTTTCACCCCTCTCTCCACCTCTCACTTCAAAGATCTGGGCAGAGTATTTTACAGATGTTGCATGTGTAATCCCGGAGGAGTTTATGCTACCTTTGCACTAATATTTTTCCGATAAACCCAAATTAAAGAAAAATTCTTTGTTTCTAGATATTCAATATTGGAATAAAAAAACAAAAATAGTTTTCAAACATTACACGATTCTTAATTAAGTCGCATTTTTAAAACATCGACCACTTTTTAATATCCCCCATTTATGACCTTCAATACCATTATTGTCCGCATTCCATTTAATATGTTCTAGTGTTTACGCTTAAATGAGTTCATCAATAATTTATTGATTCCATTTCATTTGCCTTGCACTTAGTGAGGGGAAAATTATTATTTTTTTTCTGTACACATTTTTCAAATCAATTGATGCAGAAAAGCCTGATTATGTGATGAAATTAAAACTAGAAAAAAATAGTAGCTAGAAATATTTTTTAGTTATTTATTTTTTTTTTTTTTTTATTTTCAATGCCACAATATAATTATTAGCCTTGAAAAAAATGAGAGGGAGAAATTCTCAGAAAAAATCTATGTAAAGATTCGAAAGTCATTTAGAGACGAATATATTATGACACTCAGCTATATGTATGTCTGAGCCCTATGGAACCGAAGGTTTTATGTGGAAGAGAGAAATATTTTTCAATGGGACCTATATGTAAATCTAAATCAAATTCATTATAAGACAATACTGACACACGTCGTTGTAGACCAGGACTGTCCACCCTAATTAATATTTCAATAAAAATATGGTTCTTACTGATATATTTTCCCATATAAATATAGATTTGCTTCTGTTCCGCTTACCACCATAGTACTGATCTTAATTTTGTCCAATGTATTCTGGGTACTACTTTTCTAGACATAAATCGGTCTCCTACACAAAGTTTGGTATTATTCAAAGAGAAGCGTCATCTTATGTGCGTTATTCAGATGAAATAAATCCCCTGTAAGTGGGACTGTAAGTATATCTACACAAAAATAGCTTCGAGTCTTCCTTGCGTTCTTCTAAATAGAAATGATCCCTATTTCGAAAGTAAATGAATAATTTTAATAGCTGTCACATCATTCAGATGATAAAAACGATTTTTTTCAGAGAGACAATTCACCCTCTGAAAAATATGTGAAAACAATTATAACAAATTCTTGAATTGGACTTGGAATTCCTTCCGCGTTCAGTGTGTTATATAGGCATCAGTGTCTATTACCTGTCCTCAGATCTCAAAGGTGTGAAGGATATTTAAAAGCATCTCGAAAAGAATTGCAGTGAATAAACAATTTCCAATAAAATAGTTTATTATAAGGTCGGGATTTTAATTTTTACCTGAACTTCTATTATGTAACTACTTAACGAAAAATCTATCGACGATTGTATATAACATCAAATTTTCATTTAATTTCGTTAATTAACAACCAGTGAGCGGAGCAGTATAGTTAGATGGGACGGATATGATACCCTACACAACCTCCATGAAAATCTAACTTTCTGTGATTCTATATTCTGAGCTTGGACAATATTTCGCGATATTTGCACCCTCTTAACCGACTAGAGGCCAGCAAATATTACTAATATTCAGTACAGCCCTTCTAATTAATCGTAAAAAAATTATTTGTGTTGTGCTTGACCATAACTAGGACCTCATAGAACATTTCAAATGGTAATGGGTTACTAAATAATATCTGAATTCGTAAGCACATGTAAATATTTCAGTGTAACTCCCTTGCCCGTGTACATAGGATATATATACGCTATAGAATACAAATTTTATATTTTTTCACACAAAATTCAAGGTCCATATGGCCCACTAAATATTCACCGATCTTTATCAAAACAGAAATGCTTATTCTTTGGCACGATCCCCTTCTCCGAGTAAAAATTCGCGATGTTTGGGATACAATTGCGGCCTTTGGAGCGACTAAAAAACCGACAAAAATTAAGTATTTGGTCCATTTCATCCCCTAAATATTAACCGATTTTTACGAAAACAATAGAGGTCTTCATTGGTCACAACCCATTCTGCATGCAAAATTTCGTGAAGATTGGTTCATACGGTGTTTACAAATTATAATAGACAGACGGACGGACGGACACACATGTCTAGGTGGACCCAGCTAATCGAGATAGGACGATCGGTATACTTAAAGGTGGGTATAGGACCAATATTTCGCCGCGTTACAAACTCTTGGGGCTGCACAAAGCTATAATACCCTGACAACATAGTTGTGTAGGGTATAAAAATCGAGGTTGTGATATCGGCCAGGACCTTAAGAATTCCTAAAATTTGGACGGGACCTCTAAATATGAACTATGTCAAAATATGAACCTACAATGAACGTTTCTTCGAACATCATACTGCAGTTGAAACCGCTTATGGATATTAAAACACAAAGTCTATATGGTCAATTTTCTACGAGAACATATATTGCCTTCTGAGAATTCTAAAAAACAGCCACTTTGGTTGAATATACCATAATAGGGAGCCGTCCTTTATAACGCACCTAAGATATGTTATAATATTGCCAACAAATATCCGATCTATTTATACCCTCCATCATGCGTTTAAAATTCCTTATATCGTTCGAAACCTTTATATAGGAACGATATCATTTAAATTCGCTAAAACATTTAAAATAACAATAATGTGTGGGACCTATGCGAAAATGTTTATTAACACATCCCATTTTTAATACCAAACATCTTATAAGTAGTATCAGTGTATGTGCAAACTCCCTAAGCTCTATTTTCAATATTGCGATCTCTATCGTAATTTCAACAGACAGGAATGCGGACTTGATTAAATTCTAATTTTTAATTTAATCTTATCTCGTTCCATTATTAAATACGACAATGGGCATTAAATATATGCCCATCGGAGTTTAGTCTTGCATAAATATGAGCTATTTTCGCCCCTTTATGTGTTTCCCTTATTGCCATAAAGACCAATTCTACTCGCACCTTAATTACTTAAATAAACCCAGACATTATTCACAAACTAAACCACACTTGTTTTCCAGACATTTGCGTTTTTGCTACTGTTGTTGTTATTATAAATATGATTGAAGTTGTTATTGTTATTAAGTTTATTATTATTTTTCATTATTATTGTGGCTAATGTAACAGACAACACCTGACATTTATAGAACAAACACCAAAGCACCGCAAGCAAGCTAGTCACAATTGTCATAGAAGTTAGCACGAAGGAATAACTTCGCTGTCTGTCTACCTATCCACCCTTGACTGCAACACCACTGCTAATCACCCTTACACCAAATTGAGTGAGTGAATGATTCAATGAACGAATAAATGAATGACATTGTCAATGACATCAATCCCAAAACACACGTCACGGAAGCCGGGGGAAAAATAATGCATAACACACATAGTACTTGATTTTATGCAAAAGAGGGTATGACGAGGGGACCCCGCCTTTGCTGTAATGCATTTTGTTTTTCTTTCTTGTTTTGAATTTCTATTCCGTTCGTTTGTCATTTTCATGATTGTTATAAGTAGGGGAGACTGGGGCACCTTCGGCACTTTTTTTTTAGAGCTCTATATCTCAGTACTTATTCAACATATAATACAACTTTGCTGATTATTATGATACTTAATTTTTGTTATTTATTCTTAAAAAATTTTACAGTTTTGTTCAAATTTGTGAATTTCTGGGGCACATTCGGCACCATAGTCATAGCCGGGTAATTGTTGTCATTTTCATGATTGTTATAAGTACTTGGTGTGTGCATATTAAAGGATTAGTTTTAAAGAACAAAAACATTTTGAAATAATATTGCACCTTTGTAATGACGAATGTGCCCCACTTTAAAATGCCGAATGTACCCCGAATGTACTTTTTGTAGTTTTTTTCATTTTTTTCGATCAGTTTTGTAAAAACATTATATTTTTAAATATTTCTATAATAATACACATCGTCGTTAACTACTTTTTAATAATATTGTCTTAAAATTTTAAAAAGATTTATACACGAAATACCACACACACACTTTTTTGCTGTGAAATTTCAAACTTTGTGTGTGTTACAAATACATTATGTATTGACGGCAATGCAAAAGGTGTTTGAGAGAGTGTGTGTATGTATGTTTACTAGGAGGAAAAAAGTTAATTGTTTTTGTTTGACGATTTCATTCATTCATTTGGGCCTTATTTTCATTAAGTAGCACTACTGTTGCTGTACATTGTTACAACTAATGTTTTATTAATTAAGTGTTGTGCATGCAAATTGTGTGTGTGTGTGTGTCACAACAAGTTTATAAACGATAGGAGTAAAAAACAAAAATAAAGAAATAACAACAAAATCGACATTAACTTCAGTTGAACACAGTGGTTCAAGTGAGGAAATTTTAGAAGTTTGTTATTTAAATATTGAAGTTAATTACCATAGCCGTAATCGATGACAGAGTTTTAAATATAGATTCCATATAAAAGGGTATTCTAACCATTCTCTTTTTTTATACCCTCTTCCATAGTATAGCTATATTGGCTATAGTTTGGTAGGTTGAGTTCTAATTCGGTACCAAAAGTCCCCAACAAAAATGATACATATTGGTCTAGTGGGTAGCCCCATATAACGTTTCCCCAAAATTTCGGTATTTCGAGGATTTTAAACGCGTTTTCAACCAAATTCGCTGCAATTTGGTATTTTGTATTCGTATGTGTTAACAAATCTCCCTACCAACGAGTAAAAAAGAGTGAGTCTATGCTGCCAAATGATATATACCCTCAGCATATGGTTTGCGGAGGTTTTTGGAGTTACACACAAGTTTATCAAAAAGGGTTCGGATTTAATGTTGGTTAGAGCGGTTATTCAATACGCTTCAAAAAATAATGCTAATACATAATGCCTCTCTCTTAGAAGTCCTCTCTATTTGTAAAAAACTCTAGTAGTCGATTTTCACAATCCTCCAAAGCAAGAAAAAGACTTGGCACCAAGTGATTATCGTCTTTTTCTTGCTGTATGGTCTGGACTGTATGGCCGATGCATTAAAACTTCCCAATCAAGCTCCCGAAGTTTCTGGCGAGTCACTGTAGATGTGTGTGGCCTAGCGTTGTCCTGGTGTAACAGGGCACCTCTTCTCTTGGCTAATTCTATCCGTTTCTAGTCAATTGCTATTTTCAAACGGTCCAGTTGTTGACAATAGAGATCAGAATTTAGCGTTTGGCCATATAGAAGCAACTCATAATAAATAATCCCCTTTCAGTCGTACCAAATGCATAGCGTAACCTTCTTCACCGTTAGTCCGGGTTTGGCCACCGTTTGAGGTGCTTCACCGCTCTTTGGTCATGATCGTTTTCGCACAGTGTTGTCGTATGTGATCCATTTCTCATCTCCAGTTACCATCCGTTTAAGAAATGGGTCTATCTCATTCCGTTTGGCGAAGGCTTGGCAGATGGAAATTCGATCCATCCTATTTTTCAGTTAATTGGTGTGGCACCCAAACATCGAACTTGTTTTTGAATCTAGATTTGTGTAATTGGTTTGAGAAGTTTTATGGTCGATTTTTAGCTGGGCGTTGCTACGACTGCTAAAATACCGGTCAACATCGATCATCTCTCCGATTTTATCGACATTTTCGACGACCGGCCTAATTTTGCCCATTCTTGTACAAGAGGATATTGGAATTGTAATATTGATATTGGATTTGTAATATCGAACATTTTGACCAATTTCTTCTGGTACGTCCCCTAAGTACCAGAAAAAAATTAACCAATGGGTCCCATCTACGAACTTGATCTAAGCTTGGTAAAGATAATAGGTTATGTGAAGTTTGGTTCAAATCGTTCGGATTTGGTCCAAAGGAACATGGGATCTAAAACAAATATTTTGATGAGGCACACGTAATGCGAGAGAGAATTATCGGTAGAAAGGGAGAGAGGGGAAACATCGAGACGTAGAAGAGTCAGAATGAAGTACCAACGAGTAAAACACCAACACGAAGGCTTTGCTGCAGGCACATCCTCCTGTAGAGATGAAGAAGAAAACAGACAGCGTGCTGAGGATCTTTGACAAATTTCTAGCATCAAATAGTAGCGGTGAAGAGTATACCCCAGTACCAATAATAGAGTGGTATACACTCTATTATGGTACAGATGAGGTCAGAATAGCAATCAATCGGCTAAAGAATAATAAAACAGCAGATACCTAGTAGGGCTACCACCCATACTATTCAAGACTGGTGGTCAGATGCTGGTCAGGAGCATGCACCAGCTGATTAGTACACTTTGGCTAGAAAAATGTGTGCCCAATGATTGTAACCCCAGCATCCTGTGACCCATACATAAAAAGGGCGACAGGACGATATATATCAACTATAGAGGAATATGCTTCCTTCCCATCGCATATAAAGTGCAATCCAGCATGCTGAGTGAACGAGTGAAGCCAATGGTCAATGACATTATTGGAGCAAACCAATGCGGCTTCAGACCTGGCAAATCCACCATTAAACCAGATTTTCTCTCTGCGCTAAATCCTAGAAAAGACCCACGAAAAACACATCGACACATTCCATCTATTCGTCGACTATAAAGCCGCATTCTGCAGCCCTATTCGTTCTGATGTATTTAAAGTCATGTCTGCGTTCGGCATTTCTGCAAAATTAATACGGCTATGCAGGATAACTTTGAGAGGCAAAGAGTCAGCAGTTAAAGGCGGAAAGGACATATCGGAGCTATTTAATACCGAACGGGAATCCAGACAAGGTGACAGTTCGTCGTGCGATCTGTTTAACATCCTGCTGGATAATGTCATACGAGACGCAAAGGTGAACAGAAATGGCACTCTGTACACCAAACAACACATGTTACTCGCCTACGCCGATGACATCGATATAATGGGTCGAACATTGCTAGCGGTAACAGCCACCTTTGAACAAATTGAGAAGGAGTCAATGTGGGAGCCAAAGTGGGTCTGACAGAGTAAATGGTACCGCCATAAATAAAACTAATGACATCAGTTTTGAAATTCGGAGAAGGATAGTTGTGGCTACTATAGTCTAAGTAAGCTGTTTAGAAATAAGGCCACCTCCCGCCAGACCAAACTCACACTCTACAAGACGTTGATACTACCCGTGCTGTTATATAAATCTGCAGCATGGGTACTTACGCAAGCAGATGAGGCAGCTCTTGGTGTATTTGAGAAAAATTCTCGAAAGATCTATGGGCCGATCTGAATTGATGGTGTATATACCCGTCGAATGAAGCATGAGTTGTGCGATCTATTCTCGGACATTCTCATTGTCAGACATATCGAGCTGCAGCGACTACATTGGCTAGGTCATGTTGTGAGAAGGGATGAGGATGCCTCAGTTCAAAAGGCATATAAAAGCGAGCCAACTGATGGATCAAGTAGGAGGGGAGGCCACGAATTTAATGCAGGGATCATGTGTAAGACAATATTGCCGAACATGGTCTTTCAAATTGGAAAAACTGCGCAAAAGACCGACGTGCCTGGAAATATTTTTCAAGCTCTGCTTATGGAACGAAAGTTCTGTCACAAGCCAGCTATGTAAATAAGTAAACTCGTTCCCGATCCTTATATGGGGGCTATTTCAAAACATGCACTTACAATATTAGGTCAAGTGTTAAGACGGACTGTATATTTTGCTCTTTCTGGTATCTTCTCACAAAAGATCAATAATTTAAACACTTGAAACTTTCATTCAAAATTCAGACTGTCAAACGATTTGATCTACAAATGGACCTTAAGGCTGATTCATACATAATGAATAATACAGTTCGGACTACAGAAAAGCATCACAGTCAGAAATTATATAGCAGAAACTTTACTATTTTCATATGCCATAATATTAAGACCAGTAAGGAAAGTAGTAAAGTCGGACTGGACCGACTTTATGATACCCTTCACTATTTTGGGTATATTATACATGTGTATCCGAACTTGTAGGGACTTTGAACTCAATTTACCTTAAATCGGAAGAAAATATATATGGGAACTATATCTAACCTGAACCGATTTTCATGAAACTTAGCACACATCACTCTGGACCTAATTCAGTATCCTATGCCAAATTTCGTGCAAATCTTAAGATATATAGGGACTTTGGCGCGCCATTTATATAGGGACTTTGGCGCGCCATTTCGTGCAAATCGAAATATATATAGGGACTTTGGCGCGCCATTTACTTTAAATCGGACGAAACTATATATGGGAGCTATATCTAATTTTGGACAGATTTACAAGAAACTTGCCAGACATCATTCTAGGCTCAATTCAGTACGTTATGCCAAATTTCGTGCAAATCGAAAGATATATAGGGACTTTGGCGCGCCATTTACTTTAAATCGAACGAAACTATATATGGGAGCTATATCTAATTCTGGACAGATTTCCAAGAAACTTGCCAGACAATCTAGGCTCAATTCAGTACGTTATGTCAAATTTCGTGCAAATCGAAAGATATATAGGGACTCTGGCGCGTCATTTACTTTAAATCGGACGAAACTATATGTGGGAGCTATATCTTAATCTGAACCGATAATAAAGAAACTTGCCAGACATCATTCTAGGCTTAATTCAGTACGTTATGCCAAATTTCTCGCAAATCGAAAGATATATAGGAAGTTTGGTGCCCCATTTACCTTTAATCGGACAAAACTATATATATCTAAATCTGAACCGATTTTCACGAAAGTTAACACACATCATTCTGGACCTAATTCAGAACCCTATGCCAAATTTCGTCCAAATTGAAAGATATATAGGGACTTTGGTGCACCATTTTCATCAAATCGGACGAAAATATATATGGGAGCTATCTCTAAATCTGAACCGATTTTCTCCAAATATTTATATATACCAAAAGTTGATACGCAACTATCTCAAACTGTATTTGATACAGACCCATGCTTTTGACATATTTTCAATAGAATTCTGATATTTTTCGATATGATTTCCACCCGCATGTTCGATTTAGCCATGTGCATATCCATATAAGGGTCCCATTTCAGGCATTGTGAAGATATCACTTGTATTTTTTCTAAACTAAGGTGGATAACAATATATCTCCGAGTTCTTGGAGACTACACACCTTCCCCGCAGATTCCGGGACATACTGAAGGTCATAGTCGCATTTTCTAATCGACAATAAAATACCTTAACTTATTTTTCGAACAGATGTTGCTATGTTTTGTAGTTTTAATTTATTATATATTGTCCTTACCCTTATAGACATTTTCGAACCAATTTTTTTAAGAATACGACCAGTATTTTACTTACCTAAAAAGAGACAACAAGAAAAAAATACAAATAATTAATTAATTATTATATGATTTTAACCACTGTGTATGGTTAATTAGCTTCTAACTACAGTAGTATGTGAACAAGCCAACCATTCACGTGAGTGATAAATTCAACGCCATATGCATGTATGTATGGAAATATCACGCTCGGTGTGTCTGTGTACATGTACTTACTACACGGTAACGGCGTCAAATTGTTTGTGTAGCATTTCAAATGTTACCTGTGTTCTATGAACATGTTTAGTGACTGTGACGGAAGTAACATTACTTCCGGCAGGACTATTTAGTACAAGTCTATATTTTTTCGGTCGGGGTTTCCCTTTGCCCACCAAAAACCTAAATCCTTGAAACCGTGGGTGTTTCATTACAGTTTTTTTCGGGGGGTTAGCATTTAAGTTAAAGAAATAAAATTAATGTAGCCACAAAACATTACTTTGTTTTACGAGCTGACAAACACCATTGTTTAAAAACTAATTTTTCATTTATTCCGAGGAGTGTGGTGGGAACGTACACTTGTTTAGTCTGGGAAACCCTTGAAAAAAAATATGATTTCTTCGGTGTTATTTGTTTTTGTGGCTACATTTGAAGGCCAAAATTTAAATACCATTGTCGTGTTCCTTGTTACGCTCCCCAACCTGTGTCAGTATTTTGAGAATTTTGATTGATATGAAACGGAAGTGCTTTTTCGGTTGAGTTTATTAGGCTTCTTAATGCATTATTAGGTGTTAGAAGTATTTTTAAGGTAATTTTGTTTTAACTGTTAATTTTGGGATTTTGAAAAAAAATAAGCAATTTATTTGGTTTGATGTGCACATTATGATTTATGAGGTGTTTGGCTTTTGGCAATTTTGAAGGACCAATAACATTAAAATGGATCCATAAACATGTCATTCTGCAACATATAATAAATTTTTCATTTGGTCAGATATAGAGTTGCTTCTTACAATGGAATACAATTTTGTAAATCAATTTAAAGCAAATATCCATCCGGGTGTTCGATTGGATAAAGATGAGTAGTTTGGTGCACCATTAACAAAAATCGGACGAGAATATATCGAAATCTAAACCGATTTTATCGAAACTTGTCACAGGTCACATTTGAGTTCTTGGTGCATCATGTACTTAAAATCGGGAGAAAATATATATAGGAGCTCTACCCAAATCCGAACCGATTTCAAAACTTTCCACACGCTATGTTATATCAGGGAGCTAGATCTAAATCTGAACCGATTTTCACTAAACTTAACACAAATTTCGCGCAAATCGGAAGATATATAATGACCATTTACATTAAATCGGAGGAAAATATATATGGGAGCTATATCTAAATCTGCACCGATTTTCCTTAAACTTAACACACATTACTCCAGATCTAATTCAGTACGCTATGCCATATTTCGTGCAAATCGATAGATATATAGGGACTTTGTTGCACCATTTATATTAAATCGGACGAAAATATATATGAGAGCTATATCTAAATCTGAACCGATTTCCACGAAACCTAATACACATTTTTCTAGGCTTAATTTAGTACGCTATGCCAAATTTCGTGCTAATCGAATGATATATAGGTACCATTTTCCTTAAATCGGTCGAAAATATATATGGGAGCTATATCTAAATCCGAACAGATTTTCGCGAAATTTAACACGCATTGTTCTAGACTTAATTCAGAACGCTATGTCAAATTTCATGCACATCGAAGGATATAAAGGGACTTTGGTTCTCTATTTACCAAATGCCAAATTTCGCGCAAATCGAGTGATATATAAGGACTTTGGTGCACCATTTACCTTAAATCGGACGAAAATATATATGGGAGCTATATCCAAATCCGATCCGATTTTCAAGAAACTTGACACACATCATTCTAGACCTAATTCATTACGCTGTGCCAAATGTCGTGCAAATCGAAAGATATATAGGGACATTAGTGTACCATTTACCTTAAATCGGACGAAAATATATATGGGAGCTATATCTAAATCTGAACCGATGTTCTCCAATTTCAATAGGGTTCGTCCTTGGGCCAAAGGAAATGAGTTGTGCCAATTTTCATTCAATGCGAATCATAAATGCGACATGTACTTTGTTTACAATTTAACATGGACAGACGGACGGACGAGCATGCATAAATCGACTCAGAAAGTGATCCTATGCATATTCTCAAAAGGAATCATGTGTCTGTTTCGTTTCCTTTTGCCTGCTACAAACATATGCTCACAGACATAATACCCTGTACCAAAGTGTGGTGATGGGTATAAAAACTCCACAGAATTTTCAGAAATCTCCAGTGAGGGTCACGTCTTTGTTAGCGCCCACATAACGGTAACCTCGTACAGTTGTTATTTTTATTTTCTGGATGTTGTATGAATCCATCCAAAAAATTGAAAAAAAACTTAAGGTTGAACCTTAGAGAACCAATCGACTACCCCAACTTTAATTTTTCTTCAACTCCAAGATTCCTTCTCTATTTTAATTTTACTTTTCACATACATGTTAGTTTTATTTTCTGATCAATATAATTAACAATATCAGGATGCTGTATGAATCGATCCAAAAATTTGAAAAAAAACCTAAGGTTGGTCCTTAGAGAACCAATTGACTACCCCAAATTTAATTTTTCTTCAACTCCAAGGTTCTTTCTCTATTTTAATTTTATTTTTAGCATACATTTTGCTATTTCCAATTTCGCACATTCATTCTTCTCACTTGTGCCATCACCTTACCCCCTCACCAGAAAATACCCCTAAATCGGAAGCAATATCAATAATTAAATTTTGGCAATTTTGCCGTCTAATAAGTCCCCTTTATGGGTTACTAATGCCATGCGATAAGGTGATGATGAATGCAACAACGACAAAAACAACTGTTCTATTCATCAATTTCCGAACATATATTTACGAATGTGAATATTCATAACAAAACAAAA
>NW_026885996.1:0-7343 GCF_032173495.1 Musca vetustissima
GATGCCTTTAAGAGCCACCTATCGACGATAGATGCCTTTAAGAGCCACCTATCGACGATAGATGCCTTTAAGAGCCACCTATCGAAGATAGATGCCTTTTTCGACGATAGATGCCACCAATCGACGATAGATGCCTTTAAGAGCCACCTATCGACGATAGATGCCTTTAAGAGCCACGTATCGACGATAGATGCCTTTAAGAGCCACCTTTAATATCGACGATAGATGCCTTTAAGAGCCACCTATCGACGATAGATGCCTTTAAGAGCCACCTATCGACGATAGATGCCTTTAAGAGCCACCTATCGACGATAGATGCCTTTAAGAGCCACCTATCGACGATAGATGCCTTTAAGAGCCACCTATCGACGATAGATGCCTTTAAGAGCCACCTATCGACGATAGATGCCTTTAAGAGCCACCTATCGACGATAGATGCCTTTAAGAGCCACCTATCGACGATAGATGCCTTTAAGAGCCACCTATCGACGATAGATGCCTTTAAGAGCCACCTATCGACGATAGATGCCTTTAAGAGCCACCTATCGATGATAGATTCCTTTAAGAGCCACCTATCGACAATATATGCCTTTAAGAGCCACCTATCGACGATAGATGCCTTTAAAGGCTTCCTATCGATGACAAATGCTTTTAATGCCTCCAATCGATGATATATGCCTTTAAAGAAAAAACCCACCTATTGTACACATTACGATTTGTATGCGCCTGTGTAATCACGGCCTTTATTTAAGATTAAATGTTAATTTCTTTCTAATAAAAAATTATTAATTTTCTTGGGAAAAACTGAAATATTTTTTCTCAGCAAATAATAAATTAACTGCCTTATCAGTAATAAATCCGACTTAAATACGACACGTATCGCTCAGTTTCCAAACGTATTTCATCAAAGCCAAACATACATAAAAATGGATTTCAATTATCGCAATTTATTAAAAATTTGTGTGATACTGACAGTATTCGTATTATTTGCCGTTACAACTGGTCCGCCCAAAAGGGGAAGAATAACATTGACGAGAACCAATTGCGAAACATATCATTGTGGATAAATGTACATATGCATATACAAATATATTTTATGAGTAGTGAATAAATAAAACAAGTGAGAAAAATAAATAAAATGTTTTTTTTTATTTTAAATGATAAAAAGTAAAAAAAAATATCTGGAGGTCTCCACGGAAATCCATTATTTCATTGAGGACTTCTATAATCTATGAAAGACATGTCAAAGTTGTAATCACGTTAACAGGAGGCCTGATAGGTTGCCATCATCAAATAGTGGGTCTTCAAAGGCTTTGATCGGGCTTATGATCGCATAAGGTATTTAATGAGCCCTAACGCCAATATAAGGGTCCTATAAATAATATGCTACCATTAGAAGCCATTCTAATTCCAATAGCCGGTCGATGCAGTTTTCGAATTTCAATATTATTAAAAAGCGTATATTTTCAATCGAAGTTCTCAAAATAGGTATTATTGGATCCGAGGTGGGTTTTCATTTATAATGCGTATATTTTTTGCAGCCATTCGCTATGTGCTATGCTATGCTATATGATTCAGTCTATAGAACAATGTGCACATTTGCCTTATCACGCACCACATCTATTATTATTGTAAAATATAGGAAAACAATAAAAATTATAATAAAAAAATACAAATCAGTTTTCAATCAGCTACCCATCTATACAGAACTTCGATTAAGCGGAATAATTAAATTAAAATGTGGAAACTAAAAATATTCATTTTATTACAATTCATTGTAATTTGTGCCCTGCTAACGACCGTGCCGCCACAAGCGAGAAATGTCAAAGAGAGGATTTCAGTGACCCGTTATAATTGTAATTCCTTTAAATGTGGTTAATAAATATACAAACACAATATACATATATTTGATAGTAATAAATATGTGAAGTAATAAATAAAAATACAAAAAATTTAAGTTTGTTATTATTTAAAGAATAGGCTTCTATCGAAGGCCTCCTATCGACGATATATGCCTTTAAAGGTCACCTATTGGCAATGGATGCCTTTAAAGTCCACCGAAGGACGATAGTTGACTTTAAAGATCTCCTATCGACGATTTATGCCGCAGAAGGCCTTCGAACGGCGATAGACGCATTTAAAAGCCCCCGAACAATGATATGAGCCTTTAAATGCCTTCGAACGATGATAGATGACGTTAAAGGCCTACGAACGAGTACAGATGCCTTTAAAGGTCTTCTATCAACTATAAATGCATTTAAAGGCCACATATCGACGATAGATGCCTTTAAACCCAACCTATTGACAATGGATGCTTTAAAGATCTCCAAACGACGATAGATGACTTTAAATGTCTCCTATTGAGATAGAAGCATAAAAAGTTATGCTACAGACTGTAGATGGTCTTTAAGGCCTCCGAACAATAATATATGTCGCTGAAGGCCTCTGGCGCCTTTAAAGGCCTCCGAACGGTGATGGATGCTTCAAAGGTCCTTCGAACGACGATAGATGACTTTTATAGGTCACCGATCGGCGTAGTATCTGTTGGCCATCACTATCCTTCTCCGAATTTCAAAAATAAAACGAATGTTTATGGCGGTACCAAGGTATATAAAATCTTTTACTACCTCGAAGCAGTAGTTCTCAAGTTCCACAGTTGGTCCGAGTGTATTGGACGTCTTGCGCGTTGATACCATCAGCTTGGTCTTCTCGCCGTTTACTGCCAGACTCACTTTGGAGGGTCGTTCTCAATTTGTTCAAAGGTGGCTGTTACCGCTCTCAACGTTCGACCCATTATGTCGATGTCGATGAGGCGAGTAACATGTGTTGTTTGGTGTACAGAGTGCTATTTCTGTATGACCTTTTGCCTCTCGTATGACCTTTTCCAGCAGGATGTTAGAAAGGTCACACGACACACTGTCACCTTGTCTGAATCCTTGTTCGGTATTAAAGGGCTCCGATAGGTCCTTTCCTACTTTAACTGCTGATCTTGTGCCAGTTGAAGTTATCCGGCATAGCCGTATCAATTTTGCAGGAATGGCTTCAAACACCTCTGAACGGATAGGGTTGTCGAATGCGGCTTTATAGTCGACAAATAGGTGGTATGTGTCGATATGTTTTTCGTGGGTCTTTTCCAGGATTTTGCGCAGAGTGAAAATCTGGTCAATGGTGGATTTGCCAGGTCTGAAGCCGCATTGATATGGTCCAATAATGTCATTGACCATTAGCTTCAGCCGTTCACACAGTACGCTGGTTAGGGCTTTATATGCGATGGGAAGGAGACTTATTCCTCTATAGTTGGCACATATCGTCTTGTCCCCTTTTTTGTGCACGGGACACAGGATGCTAAGGTTCCAATCATTGGGCATGCATTCTTCTAGCCAAATTGTACAAATCAGGTGGTGCATGCTCCTTACCACCATTTGACCATCAGTCTTGAATAGTTCGGCTGGTAACCCATCAGCACCTGCTGCTTTATTATTCTTCAGCCGATTGATTGCTATTCTGACTACATCTTGGCTAGGTGGTATACAGTATATACGGTCATCTATTATTGGTTCTGGGGTATCCTCTTCACTGCCACTATTTGATACCAGAAGCTTTTCAAAATGCTCCTTCCAGATCCTAGCACGGTCTGTATCTGTCACCAGGTTTCCTTCTTCATTTCTACAGGAGGATGTGCCTGCACCGAAGCCTTCGGTTTGGTGTTTTACCCATTGGTAGAATTTTCGGACTTCATTCTGACTCTATACATTTCGATTTGCTCATGCTCACGTTTTTCTTGTCTTTCTTCTTTTTTCTAAAAATACGTTTCTCCTTTCTCCCGATAGTTCTCCATCGCATTACGTGTTGCTACTGTCCGCAGGGTTGCCCTATACGCTGCGTTTTTCATATCAGTAGCATTACGACACTCCTGATCGTAGGCTTCTGCTATCTGTTGTGTTTGCAGCTTTTCGACGTCAAATTTCCGTGTTACATTAGATCGCACCATCGATATTCGTTCCCCGGATTGATCGGACGTCTAAAACACTGGATGAATTCGCTCATATACTGGAGTGAATCTGGTGACGAGGTCTTTTATTCCCCTGCCAAATTCACGTCTCGTTTCATGACAGCTATAATACAGGGCGTAATCATCTGATTTACTTACGCCAGTCCCTTTCAATCGCATTTCCTGTAAGGCAATAATATTGGCTTTGTACTTCTTGAGTACATCCGCCAAAGCGAACACTGCACCTGTTCTGTACAACGTGCTCACGAGCATCTGCCAACCGAACTTAATGTTATTTATAATTCTGGCTTCTTCATGGGTAGAAAAAAAACTTATTCGGAAAATATTTCACTTTTTGCCCAATGTTCGACATATTGAAGGCCCTTGCTGTATTTTGCCATACCAGTTTCTTTGCAGCTGAAGAAAATATTTGCTGGAAATTTTCGATATAGGTCTCTTTGATGTCAATTTTTAATGAACCGTAACAAAGAGCACTACTAATTTAATGGCAGCATTTTTAGATTTTAAATATTCGATAACGAACATTCGATGACATTACAATTAGCGATACAAATAATAAACACTACTAGTATTGAACTTGAAACATGAAAGTGTTTCATTGATGAATATGATAATTGCGGCGTTGGGAGGCAATAGACAGATAGGATCGATCTCTGAACTTTTTATGATATGGAGGTCTAGAAATTATTTCACGTCTTGTATTTTATTTCTATCATGGGTAATTAAAATTAGGGGATTCACAGCAGCAACAAGCACATATTTGTGTTATCACTAATACAAAACCACATGAAACATTACACAATGCTACAGATTTAATTTTTTTATAAAATAATAAATTTAATTTTGTTTTATTTTTTTAATTTTTTTGAATTTTATATACATTGGTTTGTCTCCGAATTCATAAAGTTATCTAAGGATTATTTCAAGACCTTGTTATAATATCACTATTTTTCAAGGGACCGAATCACAAGAGGCGTGGATTTATTAAAACAAATATTTTTCAAGGGACCGAATCACCAGAGGCGTGGATTTATTAAAAAAATATTTTTCAAGGGACCGAATCACCAGAGGCGTGGATTTATTAAAAAATATTTTTCAAGGGACCGAATCACAAGAGGCGTGGATTTATTAAAAAATATTTTTCAAGGGACCGAATCACCAGAGGCGTGGAAGTATTAAAAAATATTTTTCAAGGGACCGAATCACAAGAGGCGTGGATTTATTAAAAAATATTTTTCAAGGGACCGAATCACAAGAGGCGTGGATTTATTAAAAAATATTTTTCAAGGGACTGAATCACACGAGGCGTGGATTTATTTCAAGGGACCGAATCACAAGAGGCGTGGATTTATTAAAAACAATATTTTTCAAGGGACCGAATCACAAGAGGCGTGGATTTATTAAAAACATATTTTTCAAGGGACCGAATCACAAGAGGCGTGGATTTATTAAAAAAATATTTTTCAAGGGACCGAATCACAAGAGGCGTGGATTTATTAAAAAAATATTTTTCAAGGGACCGAATCACAAGAGGCGTGGATTTATTAAAAAAAAATATTTTTCAAGGGACCGAATCACAAGAGGCGTGGATTTATTAAAAAAAATATTTTTCAAGGGACCGAATAAAAAATATTTTTCAAGGGACCGAATCACCAGAGGCGTGGATTTATTAAAAAATATTTTTCAAGGGCCAGCTGAGGCGTGGATTTATTAAAAAATATTTTTCAAGGGACCGAATCACCAGAGGCGTGGATTTATTAAAAAATATTTTTCAAGGGACCGAATCACCAGAGGCGTGGATTTATTAAAAAATATTTTTCAAGGGACCGAATCACCAGAGGCGTGGATTTATTAAAAAATATTTTTCAAAGGACCAGCAGAGAGGCGTGGATTTATTAAAAAATATTTTTCAAGGGACCGAATCACAAGAGGCGTGGATTTATTAAAAAATATTTTTCAAGGGACCGAATCACAAGAGGCGTGGATTTATTAAAAAAATATTTTTCAAGGGACCGAATCACAAGAGGCGTGGATTTATTAAAAAAATATTTTTCAAGGGCCAACTGAGGCGTGGATTTATTAAAAAAATATTTTTCAAGGGACCGAATCACAAGAGGCGTGGATTTATTAAAAAAATATTTTTCAAGGGACCGAATCACCAGAGGCGTGGATTTATTAAAAAATATTTTTCAAGGGACCGAATCACCAGAGGCGTGGAATTATTAAAAAATATTTTTCAAGGGACCGAATCACCAGAGGCGTGGAATTATTAAAAAATATTTTTCAAGGGACCGAATCACCAGAGGCGTGGAATTATTAAAAAATATTTTTCAAGGGACCGAATCACCAGAGGCGTGGATTTATTAAAAAATATTTTTCAAGGGACCGAATCACAAGAGGCGTGGATTTATTAAAAAATATTTTTCAAGGGACCGAATCACCAGAGGCGTGGATTTATTAAAAAAATATTTTTCAAGGGACCGAATCACCAGAGGCGTGGATTTATTAAAAAATATTTTTCAAGGGACCGAATCACCAGAGGCGTGGATTTATTAAAAAATATTTTTCAAGGGAAATCACCAGATATTTATATTTTTCAAGGGACCGAATCACAAGAGGCGTGGAAGTATTAAACAATCACAAGAGGCGTGGATTTATTAAATAATATTTTTCAAGGGACCGAATCACCAGAGGCGTGGAATTATTAAAAAATATTTTTCAAGGGACCGAATCACAAGAGGCGTGGATTTATTAAAAAATATTTTTCAAGGGACCGAATCACAAGAGGCGTGGATTTATTAAAAAATATTTTTCAAGGGACCGAATCACAAGAGGCGTGGATTTATTAAAAAATATTTTTCAAGGGACCGAATCACCAGAGGCGTGGATTTATTAAAAAAATATTTTTCAAGGGACCGAATCACCAGAGGCGTGGATTTATTAAAAAAATATTTTTCAAGGGACCGAATCACCAGAGGCGTGGATTTATTAAAAAATATTTTTCAAGGGACCGAATCACCAGAGGCGTGGATTTATTAAAAAATATTTTTCAAGGGACCGAATCACAAGAGGCGTGGATTTATTAAAAAATATTTTTCAAGGGACCGAATCACAAGAGGCGTGGATTTATTAAAAAAAATATTTTTCAAGGGACCGAATCACAAGAGGCGTGGATTTATTAAAAAAAAATATTTTTCAAGGGACCGAATCACAAGAGGCGTGGATTTATTAAAAAAAAATATTTTTCAAGGGACCGAATCACAAGAGGCGTGGATTTATTAAACAAATATTTTTCAAGGGACCGATTTATTAAAAAAATCACACAAGAGGC
>NW_026885997.1:0-7520 GCF_032173495.1 Musca vetustissima
AACAGAAAAGGGAATATGCGAAAATGTAATATGTATGCTTACATGCGTGTGTATATCTATTAGCATGTAAGTGACTGGCTGACCAACTAGCCAGAACAACAAAGCGACGATGCTGGAGTATGTAACTATACGTGCGTGTGTTAATCAACAAATAGGTAGCCACGAATAGGCTGTAAACGTACGTATGTCACTCGCGTATATATGAATATATTTTTGTAAGAGGTGATATGCAAATAAAAGATCAATAGAATAAAAGCGAAGTTCTTCGAATTTTACGAAAACAAATTGAAGAACGTAAACGATATTTTCTCTACGAATTTAGAAAACAAAAAGTAACCAAATATAAAGAAGAATTATCACTTTTTGTTTTGGTACAAATATTCCCGTATGACTGTCCGCGAATGGACTTTGACCGATCGTCAACAAAAGGAGGGAATCCGTGACGCGTTGTAACGACGGCCACACAAACAAACGAAACACTTTGTTGTTATTGTTATTGCTCACTTGCACTATACGTACCAATAATTATTTTATTAATGCTGTGGACTGTAAAAGCAGCAACCCAATGGTCTTATCCAAAAGAAGCCAATCCGTATCCGGCTCGAAGGACCAAATGTTAAGTCCGCACTATAGGGACTTGGGTGGTTGGCAGGTACAGTGCAATTGTGGTTATCCCAATAGAGCCAGTACGCCCAATGCGTACTCGTGAGCAATAAAATAAAAGAAATAAAACACAATACTTTTAGAAAAGGTTCGACCAATGCCGATATTTATTGGTTGGTAACGATATTACCTTATTAGCACAACTATATGTGTGTAGCTTACAATTTAAGCCAAAGTGTTCACAACGATATGTGTAGCCAGTCAGTTAACAACGAGAGTTAAACAAGTACTAATAACAATGCTTGTTGACATATAGATGTCTTAAGGTGGCGCAAACTCAAAAATGTAAACAAAGGCCGTTGAAATCTGTCAGCCTCATACTATTACAAGGGTGTAATAAAAAGGAGTAGACAGATTTCAACGGCTACGGCCTTTCAAATTAAAGGCTAACTATTTAACCATTTTAAATAGCATTCTCGCTTAAACATCACATTTATTTTTTTTTTGTTTTAAAAGTAGTCGACACTGTTTTTATATTTTCACCAAACATCACTTTATGCATTCTTTCTACATGCACTTTCAAATTAAAATTTCTAGAACTGTTATATGTTTTTCTGCACATATTGCAAATTGCATTCTCACCTTGTTTTGTGAAGTATTCATCCACATTAAACAAGTTTACTTTAGACATTTTTAAAAGAGTATACAATAAATTATTTTCTGTCTGAAATTGCTGCGATGTTCTTCCCCGAATTAGGTCTAACCAAATTTACTTTTTATTCTTCTTCTTTATTGTTCTGTCATTTCTTGATTTGTGTTGTCAACACATCAATTTCAAAACTCGCATGTTGTGCGTTGTTACATAATTTGAAATTTTCAAATAATAATCAAAAACATTCAATAATATTAATAAAAACTAAATACTATATAAAATTAAACTCTTTAGCAAGTATTACTAATTGTTTTTTTTTTGAAAAAGTTAATTTATCATAATCGCGATTTTTATTTTTCTCATATAATTTCTAACATTTCAATGGGCAACACTGAACTCGAAAAATGCTCGGTTTTTGTTTGCTAAAAATCTTGCTAAGCAGCCACAGTCAATGTGCTTAGTCGTTATTGTAAGCTTTGGTGGTTAGTCCCGTTGTCAATTATGTTGTAGTTGTTCATTGCTATTTTGTAGCTGCTGACAAAATCAAGAAGCTTTAGTTTTGCTTGCTAAAATTATTCGTAATGTATTGCTATTTGTTGCAGTAGTGCTTGGCTGTGCTGCATATTTTGAGGATGAATTTAGTTAGCAGTGAGGCAATTTTCTGTGTTTTTGCTATTTTGGCGTTAGCATTTTAAACCCTGCCCACAAACCTTAAGTAAAAACACGAGTGATTAAAATTTCAATCTTTATTATAATACTCTGGCGTTTACAATATAAATAATAGTTTGGATGTGAGATAAGCTTTTATGTTGGAATCTTTTAATCGGCAATGGTAGCTGGGTATGAAGGTCGGATCGTTAATAGACGGCTGATTACAGTCGGCTCGGGGATGGTTAAGTGATGTCGGCTCGCAACTAATCGGCTGGTTGGTATTCGGGTTGTGGTCGGCTCGAAGGTGTACGGCTGGTTACAGTCGGCTCGTTGAAGATCGGCTAGCTGCTGTCGGTACGTTGGAGATCGGCTGGCTACAGTCGGCTCGTTGAAGATCGGCTGCTACTGTCGGCTCGAAGATACTCGGCTAGCTGATGTCGGCTCGTTGAAGATCGGCTGGCTACTGTCGGCTCGAAGACACTCGGCTAGCTGATGTCGGCTCGTTGAAGATCGGCTGGCTACCGTCGGCTCGTCGGTGATCGGTAGGATACAGTCGGCTCGTTCTAGGTCGGCAGGTTCGGGGTTTTCAGGGTTCGGGTTTTGTCAGGGTTCGGTTAGTAGTTAGTGGTTGTTAGTATGGAGCTAGCTGGCTATGAGCGAGGAGCTTGCAAAGAGCGGGGGAGCTGGCAAAGAGCGGAGGAGCTGGCTATGAGCGAGGAGCTTGCAAAGAGCGGGGAGCTTGCAAAGAGCGAGGAGCTGGCTGTGAGCGAGGAGCTTGCAAAGAGCGAGGAGCTTGCAAAGAGCGAGGAGCTTGCAAAGAGCGAGGAGCTTGCAAAGAGCGAGGAGCTTGCAAAGAGCGAGGAGCTTGCAAAGAGCGAGGAGCTTGCTCTTTGCTCCTTAAATATTATCTAAATATTTCCACCCTTTGACTTGACCATTTTTTTTTTTCTCCTCAAAAACATTGCCTACATTCTCAATACATTTCTTTAAAGCAATTCGCAAAACAAGTGCAGTTCTCTATTTGCTACATTCCATATGCATTCTGACGTAGTAGCAAAGTTTGTGAAAAAAGTTTTGCTATGAATATTCAGAATTCCACTTACGTTTTGTGGCAGTCAAGAGAGTGAAAGTATGCTGTGCATTAAGTACGTGTTGGAAAAAGTATTCTTATGAATTATGAACACATAAAATGTGTACGACCCCTGCAAAACAAACACACTCACACATATACCTCACGACTCTAATCAGATTGCAGTTAAAGGCAGGTTACACATTTACATTGAGGGGACATATGTTATGTAGCAGTTTATATTTTAAACATATTTTATTTCAAGGAATATTTAAAATAGAAGAAATATATTAAATAAACTGACGTTTAATGTTGAAAGGTACAATTATGAAACAATGACCCATATCTTGTATCAGAACGTATCTGGGACGTACGTCCCCGAAATGAAATCCTGTGTACGTTGGTGTCTTGTATGTGGTGGAGTTATTTGACTTTGCTGAACCAAAATATTGATTTAGTAATAGACGTGAGACTACACATTATTAGGTCACATCCGATTATATTGATTTGATTATTGGTTACCATATAAATTGATAACATTCACCCTACTCAGGATTTAGGTTAACAATTTTATATCCTATTTTATTTGACAACAATCTATCATCACTTCAAAACATCCGTTCTTCCCTCGTGTTGAATGCTTAGATTTTTAAATGTTTATAAGTATGAATTCAGATTTTATGTAGGGGAGACTGGGGCACCTTCGGCATCGGGGCACCTTCGGCAATCGCGTTTTCGATATGAAGTTCTCACCGTACATCACTAGTTTCGATACATAGGTATCGAATATCGAAATAAATAACTGACACAAAGTTTGACATTTCTAGCTAATAAGCTTATTTAGATACATAGGTTTTTGTATTTTTATAGATGTTTCTGTAATATTTCAATTCCATTTCGTAAGTATTTCGTGTATAAAACTTTTAAATTTTTTAAGACAATATTATTAAAAAGTGGTTAACTACGATGTGTATTATTATAAAAATATTTAAAAATATAATCTTTTTACAAATCTGATCGAAAAAAATGAAAAAAACTATAAAAAGTACATTCGGGGTACATTCGGCATTTCAAAGTGGGGCACATTCGGCCATATACAGATTGTGCAATATTATTTCCGTAAAAGGTTTTTGAGTTTGTTTTTAAAACTAATCCTTTAATATGGTTGGAAATTGCATATATAAGATCAAACGTGCTTGTATTGACGAAAATGCGATAGAAAACCCCTATTTCTGATGGTGTGTGCGACCTTGAGATGTAAACGTCCGCCGCTCGAAAATAAAGCCATATAATTCAAACATTGTGTGGCGTATTAAAACCTAATAGAGCCTTTAGAGGATCAGAATTTCAACCAGACTGATAGCGATGACAATTACCCGGCTATGACTATGGTGCCGAATGTGCCCCATCAAATGCCGAAGCTACCCCGGGTTGGGGCACATTCGGCGAATTTGACTTTTTTTAAAAAACTGTAAAATTTTTTAACTAATACTATTTTTTTATATCTTTTTGGTACTATTTTTTATAATTAGTACCATATAAGTGTCAGAGGACAAAAATCAGCCATAAAGTTGTTATATATGTTGAATAAGTACTGAGATATAGAGCTCTAAAAAAAAGTGCCGAAGGTGCCCCAGTCTCCCCTACTACGATTTAAATCAAGCTCATGGGGGTTGCGTATACGTTATGTATTTATTTCACATTAAACACACATACTCAAATCATGATATTAACGTATGATGTAATCATGTAATCACCAAAGAGCTACCAATAATTTGGTAGCAATACCTTGGTTATATCGTCCGCTTAGTCCAAAGGTGACTGTGTCTTCGATAAATTAAATGTTAATACCCATCCAGACAGGAACCACCTGCTAACGAAATAAAAGGATGAGACGACTACAGCTTTTACAAAACAATTTGTCGGACGAAAATATAAATCGTATGGATTTTGTGTTTTCTTTAGATGAAATCGGTCAATATTATATATTGGTTCTATTCAAATCAGAACCAATACAAACAAAAGTTGTTCCTGGAAGAAGTACTTAGAAACGAATGATCGTCCCTCGATCATTCGGCCCGGCCGAACTTTTGTACCGTGGAGTAGATTAAAAATCTCTTTAAAAAGTCGAGACTTTATATGGAGACAATATCATAGTAGTAGGTTGTTTATACTCTTAAAAACTAATGTACCAAATTACATTATACAATAATTGGAAAACTAGGTTAGAAACTTTAACATTGCAATAATTAAGCAGAACCTCTATATTTTTTTATAAACATTAAACATTTTCTGTTGAGAATTTTCTTTACTAAGAACCCGGAAAGTCAACATCATCGTTTGGAAACTGCGGCCAAATCCTTCAAAATCCCGAAAATTTAGCGGGACGTTTATATGGGTGGGCTATGCCAAAACATGGACTTATGGGGATAATTTTCTACAGACGTTTGTTAGCCGTAACAATCCCAAAATGCCAAATTAAAATCACAATGCGCGAAAATGGGCCGGGACCTTCAAATGGGGGCTATATCAACAGGAATCATTTTCTGCGCAGATTTATGACAGCGTCCAAAACTCGGAAAATAGAGCCTTTTCGTTTGGAAACTGGTTTAAACGCATGAAAACATGTATTAATAATTCAGGAGAATACTTTTAAAAACAATTGAACCAACTTGGTGACAAATATTCACATTTAGGAATAGAATGGGGAAGACCCCATAAATTACATACATTCTTAGGGTTCCCTTATAGTGATAGACGAACAAGTTGTTAGTGTAAATTTAAATTGGTGTCAACTATAATGGTGGATGTAATCGGTTATTGTAGTTATACAATAATTTAAAAATGGGTCTACATATTCGGATATTTTATACCCTTCACCATAAGGTGTAATGTATATTAAATTTATCACTCCGTTTGCAACATCTTATAATATTCACCGAGGACGCTACAAATTATATATGTTTTGATAGGAATAAAATTCGATTTGTATATCCGTCTGTTGAAATTACGATAGGCTCGCACTATTTAAGATAGAGTTTTAAAATTTGTTACATACATTCTTACTACTCCTAGAATGTTTGGTACTAAATATGTGATACATCTCGGCCCCTTTGCTTACTGGGTTACTTCTCTTTTATGTGTTATTTTCTATTACCAAATATTGGCTATGTTTGTGGAAAAATTACAAATTCTTCTTGTTCCTCCTGCCATCTATCTATATGTAAATAAGATCTGATGTTTTTGTATAGTAATGACATTTCATTCTTCATTTATAATTGGTTTTTGGCTGCTTGCTGAACATTGTTGTAGTACTCGTTTCACTTTTTGTGACCAGTAATAGTTGTTGATGTGGCCAAAACCCAACAGACAACAACATTGCACTATAGGTCAAATGACCAGTTTTTCTGTGCAAAATTGAGAAAAATCAAAGTGTCGTTTTCCACGAGTTTTTGTATTTAGAACACTCCAAAATAAGGACACGTAATATTTATTAGTGCTAAATATAAAGTACCGTTACACATCAGGCCGTGAAAGTCGTTCAATACAATTTAGTTTATAATTATGCTTATATTTCTGAGGTGCTTAGCCAATTTTGAGTGCGTATTATTTCGATTGTGTTTGCAATAATTAATTAGTGTAAAATGGAAAATATAGATACAAGTAAGCGTATCAAAACATTTTTATGTTTACGATGCTATACTTGAAAATAACCCTTTAGCCTATGAAGACTTTAAAGGGTTAAAGTAATTTGATAGATTGACTTTCAGTAAGCTATTAAAAGCCAGTAAGGAAAGTAGTAAAGTCGGACGGGGCCGACTATATGATACCCTTCACCACTATGGGTATATTAAACAGGACTATAACATAAAATTGGATGAAAAAAATGTGATATTTATCTAAATGTGAATCTACCTAGATCTATCCATAAAGTATGTCAATCGACTTCAAACAAATATAAATAGGTCATCCGTTGGGCTATGTCTGCACTTCTAGAAAACGCAACTAATTCTATGCTCAATTTTCTAAGTTGTGCAAAATTTGATGTCAATCTGACTAACATGAGGATTTTGATGCCCAATTTATTTGAAATCGGGCGAAAATATATATATGGAAGCTCTATCCAAATATTGAGCGATGTCAAACAAACTTGTCACAGGTTAGGTTATACTAATTTCAGAACGTTTTGTTCCTATTGATTCCTTAGTACGGCAATTACTTAAAATCAATCTATAATAAAAGGGAGCTATATCAAATCTGACTTATTTTCTCGAAATTTGGCAGACATCATTCTAGGCTCAATTAAGTACGTTATGCCAAATTTCGTGCAAATCGAAGGATATATAGGGACTTTGGTGCACCATTTACATGAAATCGGACGAAACTATATATGGGAGCTATATCTAAATCTTGACCTATTTTCACGAAACTTGGCAGACATAATTCTAGGCTCAATTCTGTACGTTATGCCAAATTTCGTGCAAATCGAAAGATATATAGGGACTTTGGTACTATTTACACCAAGAATCGGCCCAAACTATATAT